>NC_054545.1:44578638-44631138 GCF_017654505.1 Polyodon spathula
GCTACATATGTGAGTCCTTGTAATTACTTACACTTCAAAAAAAAAAAAAAAAAAATCTGCATAAATAAATATTGATTCGGGTATATGAACGTTTCTCTGGTCTGAGTGAAAAAAGCCAATTTGTGAAGTTTTGTCTTGCCAGCAGATGTTCTAGAAATACTTTGGATTTCTCTCCAAATGGGTAGACAACAGTAAATAAATGTAAAATGAATATAGTTTCGACCTCCTCTCAGTTCACTAATCCATGTATCATTTGTTTAGAGAGAGAGAGAGAGAGAGAGAGAGAGAGAGAGAGAGAGAGAGAGAGAGAGAGAGAGAGAGAACACTACTCAGGTGATACATTTTTGATAGCATCAATCTCGTATAAAACATTTTGTACATAAATAAAATAAAATAAAATACATAATAATAACATATGTATTTATTTGTAATATCTTCTGACAGATCAAAGGTCACGATTTTTTTCATTTGTTTTTTACAGATATTAAAACAGGTTAGGCCCAATGAGAACTCCATGCAGTTCGGAGTTCGGCAAGTTTGAAAAAATAAAATTTGCATACCGATCTTGTAGAATTTAGGAGTCTAATACATGAAATGATTAATTATATACCAGCTCTGCACTTAGATTTAAAAAAAGAAATCCTATTATTTCTTTATTTTATGTTCTGAGACAGTGCTCCGTTTTATATTAGCTTATGAACTGTATAAAGATCGTAGGCCAACTGATCAGACCTCATTTGGTTATTTTTACAACAAAATGGACCATACGTGTTCATTAACCTATATAATGTAATAATAAATATATAGGCCTACATTGCTAATATATATAATACCCCATCCCCGACCACCGCTGACCACGCCAAAAAATCTGTTTAGAAATTATAGCACACTCTTTATAACCGATCGTGTAGTTAATTTGAATTGTTTGAGACGCTATAAACGTGACAGAGTGAAGTTTATGAATCCTCGTGGTGTTTATATTACATGTTATTAATTAAAGTGTCAAAGTTATTCCTTGTTTTTTCTTTTTTTTTTTTTTTTTCCTTGGTTTCACCAGTTAGGATGTGTTAACCCCAATCTTCATGTAGCGATTTACATGAAAACGGAGAGGATCTGCGTGTTTCTCTCCAAATTCCCTCCAACCAATTATGGAGCAAAGTTCGATAGCCGAGTCGAAAGGGAGGGGAGAGGGCTCTCTCTACATACACGGTGCGGATATCTACATAAGTGTTAACTAAATAAACACGATACTAAAACGGGTATAAAATCTATTGCATAAGACTTTAATTCTTACGCATTCTGTTAAAGAGCTTAAACTATTATGCCCAACCTGATCTCACAGCAAAATCTTTACCATGATAACATGTTTACTGTGAGATCAGGTTGGTTATGCCAATGCACGCCTTCATTTATTTAAAACACGTGCACGTTTATACGACTGGCAAACTCTGTAACACGTTTTATTCACAATTATATACTTTTAACGTTATCTTCTTTTTAAAAAGAGACAGCTTCATATTTGATTTGTTACCACTTTTGACCTTTCTAAAAAAATGCACATGTGATTTACTGACTAAAAAAAGCCGTTAGGCTTTCTAAATCATGTCATTTATATTGGATTTATAACCCCGTTCAGTGTTAATCACTGCAACATCTAAACTAACCCTCGTATCACAGCCATGCAAATCATAAATCACAAGCCTTTTTCTCTTTATAATTTATAGATGTGTGACTTTTTTTGTTCATTTAAAGTTCATTTATTTAATTAGTGTTTGATTCGTGATTCATATAAATTAGGGTTACATTTTTCTTTTAATAATGTTACTCGAATACCCCTTAGGAGCTGTGTCTGCCCCTCCCCCCAATATAGGACTGGGTGGGATGGGGGCGAAATTAAATACTATTGGACCCTGTTGCAGATTGGATGAGAGAGAGAGAGAGAGAGAGAGAGAGAGAGAGAGAGAGAGAGAGAGAGAGAGAGAGAGAGAATATTGTATTTTCAGCAACTGGTATTTGACGGGTGAATGGCGTTTGTAAAGCAAACGGATTTGTTTGATTCCATACCTGTACGAATGAACCCCATCCAGCCTTTGTGCTCTCAAACATCAGGTATCAGTAACAGAGAAGCAGACATTACACAACAGACGTGTCTGTATTTTTCTACTCTGCCTTCGAAAGGTTAAGTTATCCCCTTCGTCGGGGGGGTGGACGGGGGGTGGACGGGCTTTCAGACATTCATGCTGCAGTGCAATGCGCGTTAGCCGTGCTCTGCTGTCCACAATAGATGGAGTTTCATTGTAAACGCAGGGAAACTGTTCAGGAACTTCTGGGTTTGCACAGTAAACACAGCACGGACACGACGTATGCAAACCACAGTGTGCAAAAATAATCGAATTCTGACGATGTCCTGAGGTACACCAGCATTCTGAAAACTGACACGACTCTTGAATCAAATATACACGGTTAAAAAAAAAAAAAGTAATCTTGCAATAGGAGGATCCAAAGGAAGAAGCTAGCTGTGTGCTAGAAGCTAGTTTTCTAGAGAATAGCCCCAATATGTTGCTCCTTAATTAAACAAGTTTCCTGCATTGCCGGTGTATTTTTTCTCGTATTTGTTTGTGGAAAGCGTTTCCCTTTGACCGACATTCTTTGAAACTCGACCCTTTTCTGTAAGACAATCACCATCAATTGATACAATGCTACAGACTTGTATCTCGGCCTCAGTAAAGGACAGATGTTTCGGAGCTGCCGTTGTAAGATGCACAGAGAACTACACTGGACGTTTCAAGAAAGTCGACACACCAGCAATGTCTATAACTTATATCCCACATTCCTGACAAGCATTCTTTACATTGCAAAGCCAAAGGTTTAAAGAACGAATTTGGAGCAACAGCTTTGAACGCATCTTACGAGTCTGTTGTAATTATACTGTATTTGGATGCCCGAAAAAGTGTCACTATGTAAATTACAGTGTATAACGACTTGTTTAAAATCTGTTGCGTAAGATTTGCGTATAGTATATAGTATATAATATATATTATATATATTATCTTATATATACATATAGATATTATATATATAGATAGATATATATATATCTATATATGTAATCCAATAACAAGGAAGTAACTTCCTACACACCCCTCGTGTCCAAAGTACCCCTTATCTTTACACTGTAAAAAATAACACCTATGAATGTGGACAATAAATGTCACGGTTAAAACACACACACACACACACACACACACACACACACACACACACACACACTCGTTGGGATAACCACATAACTATTATGTCCACACAGGGCGTTTTGTGAAGTTTTAATTGTCAAGCAACAGTCTATAGTAGCATAAAGGGGAAAAAAAAAATTCCTGGTTGTTTTAAACACTTCCTGTCGCAGTTTTGTCTTGAGTGAATCGAGATGCGAGGTTAGTGTATTTTTTTCTATAAACATATACCTTTGTTCAATTCAATTTTGAGGCCTCCTACTTCAAATGAGATAAATAATGTAATATCGAACCACACTGCTTGCATGAGATCCAGTCCGAGAAGAAAATTTTGGGCCGTCCGAGAAAAAATCATTTGAGATAGTTATATATATATATATATATATATATATATATATATATATATATATATATATATATATATATATATATGTGTGTGTGTGTGTGTGTGTGTGTGTGTGTGTGTATGTGACATAGTGAAAAAACAAAACAGAGACTTTTTTTTGTTTTGTCTCTGCACGACTAGTACTGAGTGCTGAGTGCTTGGGTGGGGGGGGGGGGGGGGGGGGTTTGCTAAAGTACCAAATTCAGAAACAATAGAAATCTATCGAAAGGGCATCAACAGCAGGAGGTTAATCCATACTGTAAGAGAAAGGCCCCTTTATCGAATTTCATGCCCATTTGTTTGCTTTAGACATTGTGTGTTTCGTGTTTGGGGGGGGGGGGGGGGGATCGGGTGTGGGTGAGGGGGGGGGGATCGGCACGACAAAGAAGCGGCTGGTACCAGTTGTTTCCAACGTTCGGATCTAAAACTTCCAATGGGGTTTCTATAGTGTTTACCTACAGGTATGCTCGGAGGTTATACATAATTCACTATTAAGCTATGAAATCTCTCTCTCTCTCTCTCTCTCTCTCTCTCTCTCTCTCTCTCTCTCTCTCTATATATATATATATATAGATATATATACTGCATACTACATGCGCAGTATCACATTCTCACAGCACTCAGCAGAACATGTTTTACCCTCAGTGGAGTATAATGTGTTAGAGAGTTTTAACCCCAACGTTAGAATTGTTTATAGTTGCGTCGGTCTGTATTGGCAGCTGTTTCCTCTTTGGCATGTGTGTCAGAACACCCACTAGAAAACTACGCTTTATCACTGATTCACACCAACCTCACAAACTTGATGAAACATTTTTTCTTTCTTTGTTTAACATCTCTTTTTTCAGAAAAAAATATTCAAAATGAGCTTATTTTTATAATATACCTTTAGATTCGCCAGGTTAGCTGAAGAAAACGCGTACAAACACTCACTGTCCTTCGTAATAGTCAAATAGCCTTTCATACATTGTAATGAACACACACAAATATTAGTTAAATATACCACAAATAAGTGGAATTTCTCCTAATCTATTATTAGCCTATAGAGTCTCCCATCATATGAAACGTGTATTTTTATCTGAATAAAACGGGGCATGTTTGTTTGTTTGTGTTTGAATATAAGTCGTGGGTTGGACTCCGACCATGTCTAACAAAACACACACACACACACACACGCACCCGCACACACACGCACCCGCACACAGGTACCGCGGTGAAGTGTTTTTTTTTTTTTTTTTTTAATTAGCATACGACCATTTGCAGCCCTGCAAACGCGTCAAGATACACAACAGCTTCCCCTTGGCCTCGAAGCCTGTTTATGGCTGTTCCCAGCCCGTGTGTTTGTAGGCAGCAGTTGTTGTTCTTAAAATAAAACAACATTAAACAAACCACATTCCAAAGAAAAGCTGCATCTACCATAACACCTACAAGTATAGGAAAGCAGGAGTAAAGACTGTCCACAGGAGCCGTTTCGCTGTTTCAGTATGAATAAATAACGTGTTTCCTGGCTATATAAGCGCGATCTACTTAAAGACAATATATATATATTATAGATAATATATATTATCTCATATATAGATATATATATAGTATATAAATATTATATATATATTATATATAAACATTGTGCTTTAATAGGTATTGATCAAATGTTTTCAAAGAAAACCAGGGAGTTGGCATAGTGTAAGTCATGGACTTCCATTTAAATAAACGAGGTTGTTCATTGTTTAAATTATAAAATGCTTCAATTAGGCGATTCAGCAGAGAGATGTCACCAACAGTAGCCCACATCATTAATCTGTTATAAAAACACCCCAAAGCTAAGATAAACAGAATGCATTCCTGCATTTCCAAAATCTATACAAACCAAATGTGTTTTTGATACACTGTTGAATTAACCCAAAATGTTGCGCCACTCTGTCGTTTGCTAAGTGTTTTAAATGCAACAGAGTTGTGGTGTGATTTAGGCTCCTCAACCAGTCACCAAACACGCATGCGTCCTCGTTTGCATATGAAAGTGTGTATGGCTAAAAAGAAAATAGTCACGCGGATTCTTTATGCTCATTTCAAAATCTAAACAAAATATAAGAAAAAAAGTAAAATACTCTTTTTATGCAGACAAAACAATTCTTGGAAACAGAAGATTTTTTTATTGAAAACTCCCCCTCCCCCACCCTATTGTTTATATATAAATATATAAATAAACAACTGTTGCATGTAAACTTTGTAAGCATGTGAGTGTCAATCATCTTCTAAATTATAACTCCTGAATTTATGACTAGGAGGCACTGGGGTGGCACAGCCTCCCAATTGCCACATGCGGCACGGAGGGTGAGCTTTCTGATGCGGTAAGCACTTTTGAGAACAAAGTGAATAGGCAGGACTCAAGTCTCCGTCTTTCCCAACAACGAGCGAGGCGGGACAGGGGAAGCTACCCAGCAGAGAGAAGGGTTTTTTAACGGGAGTCGATGTCGTGCTGCCGCCGCTGGCTTTGCGTTTACAGAAAGAGGCAGCAGCAGCAAAAGAGGCACCAGCTTTAGCAGCATTTTCCCTTTTGCTTATATTTGCTTTTCTGCCTCTTTTTGAAGTCCCCTTTGTACATCTTTGTTTCCGTTCCGCGTCGCTGCGTTTCGGAGCCTGGTTCCTTTTCAAATTCCGTTCCAGGCCATTGACTTTAAAAGCCTGGCTTGACAAGGAAGAGCGGCCTTTGGATTGGGGAGGGGTAAAAGTTTTTAAAAATGAACCCCCACCTCCATCTCCACCGACAGCAGCAGCAACAGCACTCCCCGAGTGATTTTTGGACACTTTACTCTTGAAAAGCCTTGCAGCGGCTTCATAAGCAGCGGCTGTTGCGTAACCCACGTTATTGCCGTCGAAATTAAACCCTTTGGCGTAGCACCACAATTTAGACGTCCTAATAAGCCTCTCGAACTTATCCTTGCGTTGCTCTTTGATGTCCCCCACGGGATCAGCGACAATGCAAATGCGGTCAGTTCCCGTGAAGTTTTGGACAGCCGTTTGAATGGGGGCCCCGCTGCTGCACGAAGCTGCGTTCTGGAAAGCAGATTCCGAGGATAAGTCTTTAATTTGGCTCTCTGCTTGGTCACCGATGCTTAACGAGGTCACATTGTCTGGTGCACCTTTGTGCAAATAGTTCCCCTTTTTGAGAGGTGGAAGAGCAGCCTCAAAGCCTCCCTCGGGATCTAAAGAAGGGGCCTTTTGTTGTGGAGATTCTATGAGCCGCTGAGGGCGACGCTGTAGGCCCCCTTGTTTTGCACGGTCACCAATGAACGCTGTCGCATGCTCTCGTATTTTTTCAGTTTCTGCTGTTAAACACGATCCAGTCGTAACAGCCCAGCTTGGTTCGGTTTTTATTGTTTCCTTCAAACAATTAAAGGCAGGGGGTTTGAGCGTGGTGGCAGTGGGGGTGTGAGTGGCCCAACGCCGCCCGTGCTGCTCTAGTAAAAGAAAGCCAGGGTCAAGGCAAAGGGGCTCGGTTTTTATTTTTAGGGGGGGTTCAGTGGATGTGAACCTCTTTGCAGGGATCTTGCAAGTTGCAACCGCAGCCTCTTCCGGCAACCGTGCTGCGTCCCTGCCAGAGGGAAGCGGAAACCTGGAGATGGGGGTCGGCAAGGCGGCTTGTCGATAGCGGGTGCTCTGCACAGAGTCCCCGCTGCAGACCGAGCTCGAGTCGGATTCGGACGAGCTGCCCTCCTCGCTGCTGGACGACAGGGCGGATCTCCCGTCTTCGTCTGAAGAGTCCGTGGAGGTAGACTGGAAGCTGGAGCCGAAATCGGAATCCTTTTCAAAATCTAAACTGGACTCGGAATCGCTGGAATATCCCGCAGATGTACCCTGAGTGCAGTGCGCTTTCTTTAACCCACCCGCACTCACAGCGCCGATGTTCCCTTTCTTTGATGCAAAATTCAAGGTTTTATTGCCCACCAGCAGCGCTGGCGAATTGTGTTTTTTCACACACCCGTTTGAGTACTCCTCATAGCGGCTGTAACATGGGTCTTTCCCCTTTAAGCACAGCGGAAGGCTGGTCTTGCTACAGTCGTTTGTTGCAATGGCGGAGTGGAGCGTCTTATTCGGGTAGGTGCCCACAAAGGCTTGTGGAAGAATCCCATTTACCCCTTTCAAACTGTAACAGTTTCGTCCTTTAGCGACTTTTTCATAGTTTCGGAGGTCTTTCCTAACGGGTCCCAGCAGCAGACTGCTCCTGGTGTTTTTAGATTTGGAGAAATTTTGAGCTGGTTTCGAGTGGGGCACTTGCAGCAGCCGCCGTGCTCGCTGTGCGGCTCCGGCGACAGTCAGCCCAGCAGTGTCTTTGGCAAGCAGCGTCTTGGCAACACTATGTTTTTTTTTGCAAATCCTGGTACAAAGCGCGTCCGGCGAAATGTCGTTTTCCGTCTCCGTTTTTTTGCATTTTCTTTTCTTTCTCCTTTTCTTTGGGCTCAGGGACTGGCAGGCTACGCACAAAGCCTCCAGGTCTTCTTTGGTAATCAGGGAGCATTTCACAGCTCGCACCGGGACTGAATGAATGGCCTTTAGGGTCCGGAGCTCTTGAATGTCACAGCGCCGGCTACGAATGTTTAAAACCTCCATTCTTTTGTTGACTGTAGTCCTGGGAATATCCTTAAACAAGTCACTGAAAACCTGCGCCAGAGCGAACATCTGCCTCCCGTTGATTCTCAAGAACCCCATGTTGATCCCCTCTATTTCTTGATAGCCGGTTTGAAATGCTCCATCTTTAGCATTGCAGTTATATTCCATTTTCAGTACAACGATTTCAACCATTTGCATCTGTCTTCATGACGCGCCTCCAGTATACCAACAAAAATAAAATAAACAAACAAAAAAAAATACGCAAAAAGCTACCAAAACATTAAAATAACAAACAGTGTTAATAACAGTAATAATAATAATAATAAAAAAAAGATAAGAATGAAAAATAATTTGAGAATGAAAACAAGTCTTCCCTCCTCAGTGGGGAAAAAAAATCATAGTTGCTGCAAAATGTAAGAAAATGTAGCCGTTCTTTGCAACTGCACGCTTCAAAGTGATGCACCATGTCCAGTTAGTTGTTAAATATAAATAAATAAATACATAAAACACAAATAATTAAAATATTAAATTAAAGAAATCTAATGCTACATACAGGTGAAATAAATCCGCTTATATCATCCACAATCCATCTTTTAATTGAATGTATTCAGATAAAAAGAGAAATATATAGTGAGAAACGCAAAAAGAAAGAAAACCCCGACATCTCCTCACGTAGTTTAAACAGCCTTGAAATCTACCTCTACCTTTAGAGGTTTTTTCTTTCTTTCAAGAAAACTCCAGAGTACAGTATATTATAGGAGCCTCCCCACCAAATAATGTTCTAATTCTCAATTCTGATTGGGCCCCCTCGCTTGTGATGTCATAAAAAAACAACATTCCACCCCTCCCTTTAAACCCCTCGTTAAAAACCCCTTGAGTGAAAGCACCACGTTGCTCTATGCGACACAAATGCATTCAGAGAACCCGACAGGTTAACATAAGATCTCTATCTATCTATCTATCTATCTATCTATCTATCTATCTATCTATCTATCTATCTATCTATCTATCTATCTATCTGTCTATCTATCTATCTATCTATCTATCTCTATCTATCTATCTATCTATCTATCTATCTATCTATCTATCTATCTATCTATCTATCTATCTATCTATCTATCTCTCTGTCTATCTCTATCTATCTATCTATCTATCTATCTATCTATCTATCTATCTATCTATCTATCTATCTATCGCGATAGATATATCTGTATATTGGAGATTGTTTATTGGAGAATTGTACCTACATACCATTTCGGTTTAGATAAAGGGCAAATTATGGTACTAAATAGATTGCACAGAAGAAGAGAAGAGGCATTGTCTATAATGTTTTATTACACAAAAAACTGCAGAATTTTCCAAAACACACACACACACACACACACACACACACACACACACACACACACACACACACACACACAGACAGATAGATAGATAGATAGATAGATAGATCCCAAATGTTACTTTATATCGAGAATAGTTTGCCATTGTTTCAGATGAGCAGTCCTCTTGTTTTCAAATTATTGGGTTAAATCATTATTTAATCATGGACCAACCAATAACCTTACATTATTATTATTATTATTATATTATTATTATTATTATTATTATTATTATCAGAAAATACTTTGAATTGGAAAATTGTGTGCTGTCCAAATTGTAAACATGCAATTCGTTGAACAAAATGGTCTCCGTCATAAAAACAAAATATATATCAATTATACACCATAGATATGCAACAGCTAATGTCAGTGCTGAGAGCTTCTGTTCCAGCTGTTACAGGGTAGCCAATTTGCAGAATTGTCAGACACGAAGATAATGAAATTAGGCATGTTTTATCTTAATGATCTTCAATCACTAGTTTGCGATTAGAAAGAAGCCCTATTTGGAAATGATAAGACGGGACACGTGGGTCGACACGGGCAGAGAGAGCGTTTCCTGACAGGGTCGCTTCCTTGATTTCCCGGGAATCAAGAAGGAACGACGACGTGTTATCCTACTTGGTTATCCTACACGATCTCAACACTTGCGTGTAGACTATCAAACCAAAACAAAAAAAAGAAAACACCGGCTCCCCCGTGTGGAGGCGACAAATATGTCATACAGTTTTAAAAATGTAACATGCAGCCGTAGGTCCAGCAAAAAGTCGTTAAAGTGAAAACTAGGGCCTTGTAAGGTGGTTAATGATGAATTATATGATGATGATAATAAATAATAATAATAATATATATATATATATATATATATATATATATATATATATATATATATATATATATATATATATATATATATATATAGTCTCATGGTCATTTGTTCTAATAGTCTTGATGGCATTTCAAAACCGAAGAACAAAGGGTCTAATAATAAAATAACATCTTAAAACAAACCGAATCTTAATTTTACACGGTGTACCTGTGTAGCACATTTGCAGATTATTTCTGAGAATTAACTATAACAATTAACAGAGTACGTTGGAGGTTTATAACAAATATGTTGTCTAAATTAACCACATTTGTGTGCAGGAAATGTTGCATCAGAACTTTTACACGATCGTGTAATTTACTCATAATGTTAAGCCACACTGCATTGCTTATAACACGATTCAGTTTATGTATGGAACATAATTAAAAGCTAGGCTACTAATTGGTCTGTTATAATTATGAACCTGTATTTATCCAGGTTTAAAAAAAACGCATTTCGATTACAATCTCTTTTTGTATTTCAAAGATGACCAAGTTAATGTTTGTAGATCAAACATGTTTAACAGCAATTGCCCTCAAAGCAAATTTGTTCACCAAAATATGTGCTACCATTTACTTCTGCTACATCCAAATAAAAACCGCCAGCGTTTCGGTGACGCGGTACCTTCGAGAGGATTTGCATAGACAGTCAAAACATTGCCTTGAAAAAAATTAAATAATATGAAAGTTACAGACGAGTTGAAGAAACGGGAACCCTATAGGAATATACACATGAAGAGTTTAGTGATCGTTGTAAGGCCATGATACATGCATGCGATTTACACGTTAACAATTGCGCTTGAAGACTTGCGATTACATCCATTGCACCTGTTGGCCAAAGAATATGAATATATATATAATCTTGGTTCTTGTCCGACCACGTTTCTGAAATATACAGTGCATGCGGAGATCGGGATGAGAAACAGCCTTTGAATCCTTGCCTTCTGTTTGTGGTCAGGCGGGCATGAGGCGGCGAGGATGCGAGATCTAACATGACCGAGTCTCCAACTCCTCTGCGTTTTACGTAATTAAAAAATACCCGGGCCACTGAAGAGCAAGCTTTATACCAAATGAATGTTACGCAGATTTTGTTTTACATTAGCACTATCTATCTATCTATCTATCTATCTATCTATCTATCTATCTATCTATAGTTAGATAGATTATAGATAGATAGATAGATAGATTGTGGAATTTGTTCTCGCCATTTGCCCAGGTGTTATCCCGCAAGGCTATATAATTTGAGCGATTATGATGTGGCAAATAGACAGATGACATGAAAGATAGCTGGGTTGATGCATAGTAAGACAGATGAATTGATAAGCTAATACCACGGACCATAGGAAACCGCGGGATCCAAATATGAAGCATCAAATTACGGAACCCCCGTTGAACCCATGTTGTAGAACCCTCTGCTGTTCTGTGTTTGTAATGGTTCTAGAACTTAAATCAAGCAGGAGACAGACATGTGGATTATGTGGATTAAAATAGAACGCCCAGGAATAGAACTAATTTACGACATCATTATTTTTACGCACTTCGAAGAGCCTGCTATACAAATGCAACGCAATGTTTCCAATGGTGTATTTTGCCAATGAGCGAAAAAAAAATCGAAACGAGAGGGGCTACCCCATCTGTTCACCTAAATGATTTTTTTATTTTTTTAAATGAGAAGTCCACGAACGCAAGCAGACCTCCACAGCATTAAACAGATTGGGCCTATTCAAAAATTAAACAGCTTAACTAAACATTTAGCAAAAATAACAGCTGATTCATAAGGATCACCATTACAATCAATAATGTTCATGTAATCCAAAAACTATATTGAGAAGACACATGATCAATTAACAATAATTGTTATAATAGACCCTGAAGAAATATTACAAGGAAAAATTAACTAAAAAGAAAAAAATGGTAATTATCCCGTATATATTACACCCATATATTCTGCAGCACATTTTAAAGTCATAAATACAAAAAAGTTAATATACACTGTAGGTAGACCCAATGCGATGAGCATGGTTCAATCGGTAACACGTTCCAATTGATTTGGGGTTTCAGTCTTTGCAAAAAGTCCAGCCAAACTATAATAAATAGTCAATTTATAAAACGATATGACTTCATCTAACCAGTAGATTCCGTGACTGAAGATGCGCAGACATCTGATAATAATGTGTTTTATTTTTAAGTTTTTTATAGTTTATATATATATATATATATATATATATAATATATATATATATATATATATATATATATATATATGTAAGTAGAGTTGTCTTATATCATGTTGTATAGTTGTCTTACAAACTTTGAGTATAGTGTGCCTTTGAGCGATTTAGTGCATGCAGAAGCGTACACCGAGAGATTATATGACCACATACATACATACGACACACACCCCAGTTCTCTGGCCCGTGCACACACAGCTTCCTATCAGGGATGTGTGCTTACACCAACCAGGAGAAGCTGTCAGTCAACACGCTCCTGTTAGGCATTGTAAATTGCAACTCAACGCCAGTCCCTATAGGGAAATATATACACATGAATTTCTAATAAACGTCAATTTCCTCGTTTCTGGTAAATATATTTTAGTCCGTGGTTTACTTTTACAGCACCACAATAGGCCACATGCACAAATCTTTGTTATTAAAAAAATAATAATAATTGAGTTTGGTTTCGTGAAAAACCTCTCTCTCTCTTTCGCTCTCTCTCTCTCTCTCTCTCTCTCTCTCTCTCTCTCTCTCTCTCTCTCGTCCTGTTGTTGTTATGCAGACAATGTACATGTGAGATATAATTTTATACACTCAATTTACATCCAATATTTATTTACATATGAATGTTTAGTGTATATGTGTAATAAAGATTTTAAGAATTTAAAAAGTACATATTTTTTACAGTGAAACCGAATTAAAAACATGCAGGCTAATGTATACAGACCATGTTACACACACACACACACACACACACACACACACACACACACACAAATATGTGTGTGTACAAAACACAATAAAAATGTCACATGGTGTCCCTTTTTATTATTCTGCACTGCAGTAATGTGTTTTATTAGTGAAAAAACACATTTCTAATCAAAGACCGCACCAATTATTTCACCGATAACAAGACTTTGCGATGCCTTATAGAACAAATATCTCATATGCAGGTTATTGCATTCATGACTGTGTCAACCATTCTGCCTTTCATTTCATTGAACTATACACAGTCTCGTTATTGTCAGAGCAAATCTTTTTTACGGGCACATGCCCGTGTTTTCCAAAGGTTTGTTTTTTTTTTTAAAAACAATAAAAGTTTGTTGTTCTTTCTATATAATCAATAAAAATTATATGACTAAAACATTTACTGACAGAGGATTACTTATTGAATAACATTATTACTTTATATATATATATATATATATATATATATATATATATATATTATAGAGAGAGAGAGAGGAGGAGAGGAGAGAGAGAGAGAGAGAGAGAGAGAGAGAGAGAGAGAGAGAGAGAGAGAGAGAGAGAAACAGATATGGTGTTTGTAATACAACCCAGACGCGGCTGAGCACTGAAACAAAACCGCATAAAAAAAAAAAAAAAAAAACTTCCTTTCAGTTTGTAGAATAAGGGAAGCAATGTGTTTCCAATAGGCCTATATAAACTATTGCTGCCCCCGGATTGTCAGAACTTTGTTCACAAACACGTGTTCAGCTTTTGCTATTTGGAATATTGAATGCCCGAAAACAATGAAGAAAGGGTTATTGATATTCGACAGCGGGGTATTCACATATCAACCCGATTCACGTGCAGAGCGGCTTTCTCGTAACAAGGCTGTTTTAATCTTCCTTACATAAACTAAATGCACAATATTTGCATCGTAAAATATTACAAAGTAGCCTGTTCCTGCAACTAGGACAATGGCACTGCGTCTTCACACACCTCGTGCTTATTTATTTTCATTACTCTAACCCTCCTCTTGAAAATTACAATTCTGATTTTTTTTAGCAGCATTCTAAAATACTTTTTTTTCTCCACCTTTCTTAATACATGTGTCCCACAGAAAGATATAAAAGAAGGGAAAAGACAAACAACAACCTCCTGGACCGGCAGCGGGCACGTGGGGGGGGAGTTTCAACGCCACCAGGACAAGTTCAAAAACTGACAAAGCTCACAAAGCAGACCATTAGGAGGTGGCACAGTGGGTTACTCCACTCGCCTCTCACATCGGGAGTCCTGGGTCCGCCTCACTCTTATGCCACCAGTTAAACGAGTTCCGCAGAGTTAATCGCCTTCCAGGCAACATTCAGTGATCTTCCACCGACTCATCAGAAATCAAGACTTTACTCAGGACTGAGCAAAGAGGGGAGGGCGGCCCTTTCTGGGCAGGGTTATAAGGTTATGCGGTGGTGCTTTTATTGGGGCATGTCTAACAGAGGCTTCCGGTCGGGGTGAGAATGTAAGGTTTATTTATTACTAAGCATGAGCTAAACACTCGAGAGCAAACATCTCCCTCCCCCCCCCCCCTTATTTCCCAGTTCTTTATTGTAACATTTGTCAAGAAATAACATTGTAAAATTTGTGGTTTTAATTTCAACCGACCTCTCGGCTACTTACTAAAATCTTAATTGAACATATAATTAGCTTAATTAGACTTTTTTTTAAATGTGCTTGCAGCTCTTAAACCGTTACAGATTTCAAGTTAGCTAGTTAGGAATGTGCCTCCTGGACAGTGATTGACCGCTGCTGAAGGGGGAAGAACGGCTTAACTTTAATAATGAAAGATGACCACCATAAATGTAGTCTCGCATCTTGTAAAGCGCTTTATGATGGCGATCCACTATGAAAGGCGCTATATGAATAAATAAATAACACAGATTATGTCTAACTATCTATATATCCCTCTATCTATCTATCTATCTATTTATATTGATAGATAGATATGCTAATTGTAGTTAGTTTTGAATCTTCTTTGTACAGTTCTTACTGCTGGGCGTGACAAGAGAGAAAGAGAGAGAGAGAGAGAGAGAGAGAGAGAGAGAGAGAGAGAGAGAGAGAGAGAGAGAGAGAGAGAGCGTTGTCAGCCCCTCGTCTCCTGTCACTCACTCCCCTCAGAATCATTCAGTCTAATGAAAGAGAGATGAAAACAAAGGAAGAGGGGGCGCGCCACGTGACGACCTCTTCACAAACCCGTGCGTACAATGCACCCTCTCCATGCCTCACGCAGCATTAAAAGGTGCGCTGGGAACACGATTTGTTACTTTTTCAACAGTTTAAAAAAAAAAAAAAAAGTTCAGCCAATATAACAAAGGGCTCCAAATGCATTATTCTGAATTCCTTGATTTACTGGTTTCAATGTGTAGACATCAATGTGTATACAAACTGCTGATTATGTTAATGTATATTTGAGCTTGCTGTTTATTTTCTTTCATCGTACGTTTTGTTAAAATGACGTGCTTGTTGTAAGCCTCATTCTTGTTACTCAGCAAACTTTATCCTGGAGGGGACGTAGGGGAAAAAATAGCTCATTGCTGAGTGCTCAGAGCGAAGAGCAATGGCTAAGATCAATGCATCTTGTGTGGCAATATGCGTGAACAGCAACAGCCGCTGGCTTAAGGCTCTTGCCAACGTGTAACTCAAACCATCAACGATCACTCATGGAATACTGGCGTGTACTGTACTGTGCCAGGCTCTGCTACACTATGCTAAGGACCCTGGGGAAGAAGCCTGATTCATCAATTGATGCATTAATTAAGTGCATGCTTTCGGACATGGTTTAATTGGTTCGACTTATTAATTAAGGGCATGGCCTAACCCAAATACTGTATTCCCAATTGCGATGAATTGGGAGGTGTGTCTGGAATGCAGGTTCATCGCCAGCGAGGTCACCGGTCCATTTGGCTAGGTTCCACAGGCACTTTGTAAAATTACATGTATATTCATTTGCCCATGAGAATACTCAAACAGGTGAAGCTACAGACCCCAGAACAAATCTTGAAACGCTCAAACAACCAAAACACACACCAAGATGTGACTATTGTGAAAGATTACACTTCACTTTATCAGTGTGAGGAGTGGCTGTCCAGTCAAGCAGAGTAGAGCTTTCCAGACCTGTCACCTGTGGGTATATTACAGGATATTTAGAAATTCAGAAAGTCTTTTATTAAGCAGTATAGAGAGTTCTGGTGGTAAGTTAAGTTCACAGTTTTAGATTCCAATAGCATTTCCTGTACAATGTGTGTGTGTGTGTGTGTTTTAAGCAGTTTAATAAAAAGCTGATGTCACCCTGTCCCATTTAAAAAAATAATCTTAGTTATTAAAAATAAATAAATAAATAAATAAATAAATAAACCTTTTCATTTCCAACACCTGGAAACAATTAATAATAACCTACAATGTACTTTGGTTCTGTGGCCTATTATTAAATACACAAGGATAAACTTTTACTTGACATCATAAATGCGTTTACAAAATGAAATAATGAATGGTAAATGTACCACAACTTTAGAAACATATATACTTTTTCTAAAACGATTCATTCAAATAAATAGTTTGTATTTATGACACACTTGTTTATTATAAACAGTTAGGTCTATGGGTTTACTGCATTTCACTAGCATCTCTTGAACTCTATTATTATTATTATTATTATTATTATTATTATTATTATTATTATTATTATTATTATTATTATTATTATTAAATATATAATAATAATAATAAGAAGAAGAATAATTGTAGTATAACTATAGTGTGCTCATTTATTAGAACCCCCTCATTGCTTCTGTAGTTTTGCTTTGTCGTTTGAAATCAAGCCACTGGAACTGAAAATCTTTGCAAATCATCAAAATAGGCAAATTAGTGCTTGTCTAATTTAATTGATGACTTTAATAGGCCACACATGCAAATCATTTAAAATAGTAAGAGAAAACGCGAAAGGGAACACAGAGCCACACATGCTAAAATGCAGGAGACTTTTTAGAAGCTGTTTGAGATGCCTGATTAAAGCACAAAGTGGTCTGACAATTTCACACACGAGTGCCTGTTGTTTCTAGATCGCTGATTACTGAGCGGAGATTGAAATTCTCACACCCAGAGGTGTTCATGCAGGTAGGTACATAAAGGATATAAATGACAAATCTTGAGGTGTTCTAATATATTGCTGTATATGACTTGAGCATGCATCAGTGACGTACCCACTTGGCATATCATCATTTTATTTTATTTTATTATTATTATTATTATTATTAGTCTTAGTAGTATTGCCTGTAGTAAATGCAAATTAGTTGTGCATACTTTGCAGGAATCAACATTGGCTGCGTTCTTTTTGTCCGCTTAAACCGCCTCAGCACATTTAGCCGCTGACAGGATCAGTATTGTTATTATGAATGTCTTCTCGGATTCCGCTGTCCTCCGCAAGGCCGATGGCGATCGAAAGTCTGCTCACTTGTTTATTGACCCATAATGGCTTTAGAATGACCTTGCTGACCCCAACGTGACCCAGTGACCTTGCGAGGACCAGAGGAAACAAAACGGGGGGGATGGGCGGTGAGGCTAGGGTAAAAAAAAGTTTTTGCCCCTCCGAGAGAGGGTTAGGAGGAGAGAGAGGAGAGAGGAGCGAGGAGAGAGAGGAGAGAGTCTTCCCCCCCCCCTCAGCCGTACCATCGTAAATGTTTGCACCAAATTTTTTGTCTTGGTCGACTTACATTTATTGGACTGTTGGAACAAAACACAATAAGTTTGAGCAATAATTTAAATATTCTGTGTTACAATTGGATGACGTTATTGTCTTTTGTGCTGACAAATTGTATCTAATAAAAATTTTTTGTGTGGTGTGTGTGTGTGTGTGTGTGTGTATGTGTGTATGTGTTATATATATATATATAATATATATATTATATATTATAATACAGCAAATATATCTTATAAAATTCTAATCTCCATTGAATCAGTTATGTTGTAGTGTTTAGTTTACTTTCAGACAACTTTGATTTACTTGAAACGTGAAACCGTGACATCAAAATAAGGTACTATCGTACTTTGACTTAAGCATTGTACGATCGAAGTTCTATACCCAATGTAGTTTTAGTATTTGGCTAGCAACTGAACTCGTAACCCATGTGTGTGTGTGTGTGTGTGTGTGTGTGTATATATATAATATATATATATATATATAAATATATATATATATAAATAAACTGGTTATTTAAATTAGATTAATTATAGTTAAAAACAAAAAAAAAAAAAAAAAACTGTTTTAGCAAAAAAAAAAAAAAAAAAAAAAAAAAAAAAACAACGAAGTGATTGTTACAGTCAGTTCAGGATGTGTTACTTAATCCGCGTGTGTGTTTTTCCAAGGTGTACGAGTAGTATTTAAAAGGAAAGCTGTTATAATTGTACTGTACCTTCCATAGCAACATTGTGAACACGGTGCAAGTCTACCGAATCTCTACTGGTTTGAATTGGGCCGGTCTCTCACACGTTCTTGTGCCATGCACAAATGCCCAACAGGAGTAATCCGCGTGGACCAATTATAAAATCATTGTCTTCTTGGTGAGAAGAAAAAGGTCCGTATAGTGATTCGTAAAAAGGTTACCATAAATTCGCAATAGCATGCAGTTTACCCCGTGTTTATATAATGTAATCCTAGGCAATGCTTCTCTGTGCATGCCTTTACATTTTGCTATGCTTTTACCATGGGATAGAAAACAAGTATAAGTACAGCCTGTACGGTTTACTGGTGTTTCTTATTGTGTGAAGGGCCTTCTTAAAACTCTATCCTTGGCCCCGGCGTTTTATCAAAGCCAATCGATGTGATTGAACCTCTTTCCTCGACTAGATTTTTTTTTTTTAACAGTAGATATTTATCGATTGTAATTCAACAGGTCTAGTACTACGCTCACACCAAGAATGAATTTGCACAAATAAAATAAAATCTGTAATTTAATACAAATTAAAACGACAAAAAAAAAAAACCCCGAAAGAAAACGAAATAAAATTACAATACATGGGTACTGAAATAAATAAATACAACAGTGATGACATAAAACATGTCAAGAAATAG
Organism: Polyodon spathula; assembly: GCF_017654505.1. Lineage (NCBI taxonomy): Eukaryota > Metazoa > Chordata > Actinopteri > Acipenseriformes > Polyodontidae > Polyodon > Polyodon spathula. The sequence goes on from NC_054545.1 coordinate 44,598,165, forward strand.
GGTGGTGCCTTTTAATGATTTTTGAGAGAGAGAGATTCCAAACGTTTTGGTTATTTAACACACACACATGTGTATGTATAGATCTCCCCTAAACATAACAAGTCCAGCAAAGGAACCATACCGGTCTAGAACGCCTTTGAACCCCCGTTTCACCGGATATTCACACATGAATATAAATAACCTATTGGTTTGCTGCGTAGCGCTTACATTCCGACAAGCAGAAGCATTTGATGCAGATGTCTCAGAACTGCTCAGCTGGGTGTTGGGTCGGACGTTTTGGCCACCGGATTAGGGAATATGACAGAAAGCACGTTTCACGGTAACCCAATATGAAGGAACCATCACAGGCTAGCATGATCGGCACATGCATCTGATTATGACACCGTGATAGACCTTTTTTTGATAATGATTTATGGCATGTAAGTAACGGAGTTTGCAACACACGTGTCACATAATACTGCACGTTTTATTTCTCCGGATTCTGTTGTATCCAGTGTAACTAGGGTCTACAGTAAGGATCTCCAAACCCTGGTCCTGGAGGCCCCCTATCCAACAGGTTTTATAGATGTCTTTTTATCATCAGTGACTAAAGATCTGGAACACCTGTTCATCTGGACTAATTAAGCCAATAATTGGTTCAATTAAGGGACAGGGATTGGTTGAAACGAAAACCAGCAGCCACAGTAGCTCCCAGGACCAGGGCTGGAGACCCCTTTCCTACAGCATGGCATGCAGATCGCCCACAGGACAATACTACAGCACATGCATTTCTATAGAATTAAGTTGGAACACGTGGGGTAGGCCAAATAATGGAATGTTAGTTCCAGCTGGTAGATTTATCCTCGTCTGTGATTTGTTCACACTTCCTTGATTTGAAACTTGGCTTAGATAGGCTATACATCCCGGTCTTCCTTCTTCTATTAGACAGTTAAATGGAGAAGATGTTTTTACATCGGTCAACAAGTACGATCATTGATACAAAATAATACCAGTAGAATGATAAAAGGTTTTAAATAAATACATACATATACATGAAAAAAAAATTAAAAAGACGTTTAACTTTAAGTGGCATTGAAATTCTAGTTACCTTTTCTAGTTACTAAACACCGAATATATATATATATATATATATATATATATATATATATATATATATATATTGATATGTATTATATAATATAGATATATATATTATACACGAATATATTGTTCCTGTTTTTTAGCCAGAATCGCAGAATACATTACATTTTTAAATGATCTTTATCATGTGTTGTAATCTTTTCATTACAATGAAGAAAAAAAAATTGATTTTTATTTCGTATCTTTATTTTTATAAAGACTACACAAAAAACAGCAGTAGCCGTTATCAGCGTCTACAACATATAAGGTGTATATAGCCCCGCAGCACATCTGACAAAACCAAATTCAGATTGTTAGTTTGCTTGTATTTACGCGCATATTTTCACAAACCATAACAGATATAATTGTAGCAAAGGCGAATTTTACATTTTATAATTCCCTTGACATTCTGTAGCTTACACTTTTTTTTATACTACTTTTACCAATCGGCAGGCAATGCCTACACTAAATTATTGTACAAAACGGTGTTTGAAATCAATTATATTAAAAGGAGGTTTACATCTGGGGTCTCCAGACCTGTTTCTGGAGAGCAACTGTGGCTGCTGGTTTTCGTTTCAACCAATCTGTTACTTAATTGAACCAATTATTGGCTTAATTAGTCGAGATTAACAGGTGTTCCAGATCTTTAGCCACTGATGATGTAAAGACACCTATAAAACCTGCTGGAGAGGGGGTCTCCAGGGCCAGTAAATCTACAATAACACTTATATGAAACAGTTCCATTGCATTCACTAGGCCTTGACTGTATAATTTCCTCATTGTGGTTTCAGTATTCTGCTCTATATAAATTCTGCAGTGCCAGCTAGCTGACTTTAACTTCTCTTACGTTTCAGATACGCCGTGGGTCTTTCTAATCGAGCTAAATAGATATCACCATAAAAACGGTCTAACACTAGCCTGAGGTTGTGAATAAAACATGACGTATAAGACATCGAATTGCGTGTCTCTCGTTCTCTTGCTAAATCTCTTTCACTTCCAAAAGCTTTTACGTACTGCGTAGATAAGTTGTGTGTTTCTATATTGCCACCCTGTGGCCTGCGTAGGTATTGTGTGTGTTCTTTCTTTCTTTCTTTCTTTCACTTTTGACACCGGCCTTCCTTCCCTTATAATGAGAGCAGGTGATTTCAATTTGTCTGCATTGCACAGCACGTGAAATATGCTCGTTTCCATGGTCATTCAGAGAAGCTTCTGCACGGGTACCCTAGCAACACAGATTAGAGTCTCAGTTATATACCGATATATACGGTTTAAATTAACCTAAGCGTAGCAAATGCTTGAATTTCAAAAGAACAGAATTCGCGAGAATCTTGGCCTAGGAAATTCAAATGAGATTCAGGACTAAGATGCTTATCTCAATGAGATAATGACACAGAAATGCCAGCTCCTTGATGCACTAATATGTGACCGGGTGGTTAGAGAGAATAGCAGTTATTGTGATGTGGTCATCGTTTCTCATCAATCATACATGTGATAAACAACCTCGGAAGATTAAACAGGTCAGAACGCGTATGTTTCTACGGAGCTACAAGAAATGGCCATTTTGATTTAGTATCTATTCTTTCTGCAACTAAGCAGCTGGCTTCTGCTTTGTGTCTGACATGAAGCCTGGAGTCTCGCGTGCTCTGCCCTGAGTAACACACGTACACAATGACACAGAGGAGGGATGAGCTTCAATTCAACTTGAATTATTATCCTTTCATCAATTTATACACCCTTCCCCCTTACATACACAGACATTTCCACATACTTCTGTTTGCACGCAATATTCCAATGCGTTATTTCAATGCAATATTTCCTTTTATAAAGAAAAAATAAATAAACAAGAACAGAACACTTGGCTCAAGGGTTTTATTCTGTGTGATCTGCAGCACTTTCCAGACTCAGTCTGAGAGTCTCACTTACAATAACGGGCCAAATATAGGAAAGGTGACGAACAAAGGGGCTTAGACTTGACCTTGCGTCACAGTCTCCCCTTTAGGACAAATTAGGGCAGATCTTGCACTCAGAATTGCATTGACAAAGCATTCTAGGTGTTTACACCACCACAGGTTCTACATAAACAGCTTAAATACATTAATATCAGCTTGGTTGCCAATACATATATACTTGTTCCAATTCCCAACTCCTGGAGGGTCATCAACTCGCCACATTGACCTGCCAATAAAATTCCAAAGTGCCGCAGCTAATGCAATCAATGAGGACAACATGCAATTAGTTGAGTCAATCTTCATTAAGAGTGTGCTAATCCATTTGAAGCCTTTAAATGCAGGCCGACAGGGAAGAGAGCTCCCAGTATTACCATAGGACAGCACTAAACCAACAAGCAGAGTCAAGATGTCACAGAAAGCTGGCAGCTAAACTGACTAAAGCCCAGACATAACTATTCAAAGGTAATTGATCCCTTTTTTTCTGATATGTTGTTGTTTTGTGTGTTTTCGAAGCCATTGTTTTGGGATCGTTGTAACGACTACAAGCTCCGGCCTCTATTCACAAAGCTTTAAGATCTTGTTAATAGTCAGGTTGGTGACCATCTGAACTATTGGCTGTTCCCTTAACAACAGCAAGGAAGGGTTTCATAGTTATCAAACGTTATTTTATTCATGAAACTTTGAAAGAACATTCTTTTAAAGAAGCCACAAGTTTAAAGCTTTCTGAGTAGCGTCATATGGATCCAATTTACTAAACCTTCTGGGGGCAAAAACAAATAATAATAATTTTCAAAATCTAGCTGACTGGAAACAGAGTGGCTGAAGTCAGTAGAGAACCTATTAGCAGCAGCTTTTTCAGGTAAGGATAATGGTTCGGGTTAGGGTTAGGGGAGAAGCGTTGCAAGGATTTCATTCCAGGGTAGGGGTGCTGGTTAATGATTGGAAGGATTTTTTTTTGGGGGGGGGGATTAATGGTGGATCGAGATTTTTGCACTTGAGGCAGCTTTGCTGTATCAAACCCCAAGTCTCCCCTGTGTGTTGCGCAGTGACTTGAAAGTCTCCTGAAACCAAGTTCCAAGCTTTGCGTTCCCTCAGCTTTACTACCAGTAAAAAAAAAAAAAAAAAAAAAAAAATTCTGTCAGTAAGAAGTCTCCAAAAGACTGCTGGCAGTTTAATATTAGAGCTATTTGTTGGGTAGTTGTATTAAAAATGTTTTTTGGGCAGCTACTGGCATCGGCAAAATCAGGTGGCTTCTGTCAGTAAAATTGCTACTGCTAGTAATAACACATGCTTACTAGTTTTGATGCCATTCACAATACTGTAACTCTGTTTTTTAATATTAATACTGTAGCAACTCAGAAAACTAACACAGGATCAGTAGTCCCAAAACAGCTGGATCATGTCTGTGACGAGGACTCCGCCCGGCAGTGGTTCGATAGCATTCCCGGCCGACACATCGATATTCTCAGCAAGTTCTATAAAGCTGAAGGAAGACAAAACCACTTTTTCAGGAACAGCGGCTTGAAACTTGGTTCCAGGAGACCAAGTCTGAGGAAACGTTGCTCTATCAAATCCCAAGTCCATGCAGTGGTCTCCCGAAATCAAGTTCCAAGCCACAGAGTGGCTTCATGAGCCCTCAACATACAGTATTATTGATTTAAATGAGCCCTGAACATACAGTATTATTGATGTCAATTGTGTGCAGCACTGGTAATGACTTATATTTTCATTTCCTTCCAGTAGGGGGCGACATTGCCAGTCGGTATCCTGGTATAGCAGTCACTGCTATTGGCCTGCTATGTTAGATTCACAAGAGGGACTTCATGCATGTGTTCATTAAAACAGGTTTTTGTTTAACGCAACTCTTGGGTAACACTTTCCATTAAGTGTCTCAAGTGACATAGTAAATACATGTGTGCTTACACATGATTATAACATTGTTATAAACAGTTACAATATATTTAACGCGGTATGACCCGAACTCTAACACTATCCCTAACCCTTTTCTGATACAACCGTGAACTTACATACATCGTGCAAAAAGTAATATTTCGTGTTAGATTTCAAACTACCACATTTTTCAATTGTCAGTTTTTCGTTAAGTATATGGAAAACTACAAAGCGGTATGCAATGCTAGTGTAACATTATTCCGCAGGTTTCATTCGACTTTATGAAGCAAAATGAGTTAATTCTGTAGGGTGATGCTAAACGTTTGACCAGATCTGTATATAACGAATGGAATTGCACAGCAGGGTAGTCTTTTGTTAGCTAACATGACTTTAGCGGGCCTATTTCACCGATCAGAGGTAAGAATGGGTTTAAAAGCCTAGTCGATCACCGCTTTAACCAACACGTGGTCTGAGCTGAGCTAGGCAGCACAAATGCAAGACCCCTGGCAGAATCAGCCACTAACCTCAGAGTCCCAGCTCGCTGGCAGGTGTAGCTGATTCCAAGATTGCAAGAGCTGCTTTTGTGGTAGATTAGCAAAGGCAGTAGTTTGCCTGACGTTAGGGCTTGGCAAGTAACATTGTGGAGGCCAGCCTGTTTAAAAACATTTCGAAGTTAAACGTGTTAGATATGTTCTATGTCTGGTATTATTGCTAGATTTTGTTCAACCAATTTTCCCCCTAGTGAAATTTAATTGGAAATGAAGACTTGAACTAATGATTGATAATGAAGGCAGTGAATAAATAAATAAACAAACATACATACCTGCTGAAGCGTGTGGAGAAATGTGTGATCTGTACAGCAATGGACTGTAATAATCTTATATATTTTATTAAGCCTGGGCTTTAATTAGGAGTGATTTACTCATCCAAATACAATTAGGCCCTTAAAATCAGGTTTAGAAATGTTAAGTTAGATGTCCCACTGTTTAAATTTAAACAGACCACTTTCACTGTAAATGTCCTCGTTGCCAAAATACAAACAGCTGTAACCACTCCTAAAGTCTTCAGATGAGACTTAAAACAAACAAGTTCCTATTGGAAGTGACTCAGCAGCAGCAGCAGCTGTGATGCATAGTTCACCCCCTAGGCTCTGTAAGTCGTTTTGGATAAGAGTCTGCTAATGGAATAATAATAATAATAATAATAATGTTTGAGTAAAAAGACAGGTTGTCCCAGGAATTTTAAAGACTCATATAAAAAAAAAAACGCTGATATTTGAACATCTCTAAAAAAAATGAATAAAAAAAACCTGAGAGGCAGCAGCTGTCTACTCGCAAACAACCATCTCGGGCAGGGTAAGGAAAGAGATTTTGGGGGTCTGTCATCTTGTACAAGATGCTGAAACCCAACAGCGTGTCGAGAGAAATGCAGTTTCACTTCACAAATTAAAATGGAAAAAACACAGACACACACACAAAAACAACAAACGCAAATGGTAAGCCTATTTATAACCGCGGATGGATGTATTTTTAAACGTGATGAAATGAAAATAGCGCAAGATTTCCTTTGAAAGTGCAGCGAATGTGACGCTGTGACTGGATAATAACAGCACCTGGAGGTCTGCAGATAGGGGCTACTCCTGTAACCAACAATGGACTTACTGACTGATGAGTACTAAGGCACAGTGATAAAGGGTTGCTACAATACGAGGAAGCTGCCATTGGTAGAATGGTATCACAATGCTACGTTATTAGGACCACCTTTCAGAATCTATTGTGTTGTCATTATTGGATATGGCCAAAGGGAACATCGCCCCCTGTCAATACTCGAATTACTTTGGTCTCTTTTTGAGAATGTAACTTGAAGCGACTTATTTATACCTTTTTGAAACCTGACATTTCAAGCTGTGGTGATGCCTGTACTCGTAAATCGACTATAAGAAGTATTAAAGGAAAAAAAGCTCTCCACCCCTCATCTTCACAACTCGGTACCAATCAATGACAGTTAACTGCCACTTTGAGCTGTTTTAAAAGCCGACCGGAAGCGAACTTTCCTCTCCTCTGGGGCACCGACATTTTTACTGCAGTAACAAGGCCGTAAACTTTCCTGGTTTTTGAAATCCACGCACTGGTGAATGGATTTAGTCAATACCCGAAGATAAATGCTTATTAAAAGGGCAAGTAAATCTGAAGTTTGGTTTGGCTGGAAAAAGTATTGGAAAGCATGCTACTAAATCCAATTACCATGCTTGAATGCGTACAATAGGAAACTTTTACAAGAGACTGCAGAAAGGATCCCTCACCCACAGTTCAGCTTGGATTGCTTCACAAATGATCAGCACCTTGTGAGGTGGCAAGCACTGCAAGCTGGCTCGGAGTTAGCAGTGCAGAATGCAGCTGCAGCGAGGACTGATTGACAGTATTGAGTCTGTGCAGGGGGCTGTACTGCAACGGTTCCTTTGTGGCATTTACCTGCGCACCAGTGCCCTAGAATATATGTCAGCATGCACGTGGGTGCCTATTACGTGAAACTGTGAAGAAGTAGCCCTTTTTCTTTCTTTCACTGACAAAGCACTTCTTAGCTCGAATGAGATAGAATGGGGGAGGGTGGGGAAGGAGATTTAATTGGATGTCCACCGTACTTAAAGACTCATCATTAGTGGATTGGGTGCAGAAGCAGGGTCTATTTTAATGATCTAAATCCATTCGGTAATAAAACGGACAATTAGGCCGACAATCAGAATTGTATTAGGTGAGTGACAAAACAGGTTTATAGATTTTAGGGTGCCAGTCTCTGTCCAGGGCATTGAATTAAGATCCAAAATGGAAAATGACCTACAGGGTAACAGTATCCTGGGAGAGAGTCAGCATGGTTTTAGGAAAGGGAGATCGTGTCTAACTAACCTAGTGGATTTTTTTTTTTTTTTTTTGAGGCTGCAACATCGACAATGGATAACTGCAAAGCACATGACATGGTTTATTTAGATTTAAAGAAAGCTTTTGACAAAGTCCCGCATAAATTCTCAAATTTAACGCAGTAGAGATTCAAGGAAATGCATGCACATGGATTAGGAAGTGGTTAACATGTTGAAAACAGAAAGCACTGATTAGAGGATAAACCGCAAAATGGAGCGAGGTAACCAGTGGAGTACCACAGGGATTATTATTAGGCCCTCTGCTATTTCATCCTGAAAAAAGAAGCAAGGACCAGGGGTCACAAATGGAGATTAGATAAAGGGGCATTCAGAACAGAAAATAGGAGACACTTTTTTACACAGAGAATTGTGAGGGTCTGGAATCAACTCCCCAGTAATGTTGTTGAAGCCGACACCCTGGGATCCTGCAAGAAGCTGCTTGGTGAGATTCTGGGATCAATAAGCTACTAACAACCAAACGAGCAAGATGGGCTGAATGGCCTCCTCTCGTTTGTAACCTTTCTTATGTTCTTAAACATCAGTTTGCAGGCTGACTGCAGAATAGGGGAGACTTTAAACTGACTCAAAATAAACTCACACTCAGTGCAAAAGCAAGTGCAGAAGAACATCTTCATACTGCATTTTTTATTTGACAGATCATTTAAAAATAAAAAATTGGAGGGTCAACTTCCAATTATGTAACCGTTGAAAACTGAGTCACTTCCAAGAAACCAGTATGATTGTTCTGCTCTTGTGGTTTTGCTTTTCAAAAACAGCATTTTTTTTTTTTTTTAAATGTTTCATCGAGAGACGCTTGCGTGCCCAACTTCTGCAATGATTTGACTAGGGCTGGCTGCATTACAGTGCTTCAAGAGCACATTGCAGTTTCCATGTGTCATCTTACTATAAAACCTCTCCCGGTATGAATGTGCTAACTTTGTGTTAGCTCTGCAAAAACGGGCGTAAAAGTCCTGAACTGACACCTTCTGAGTCAAACCTAAAGACTGAACATTAATATCATAGGAAATACAGTACTGCGTTAAGTAGAAGAGGCTGAATACCATGGCTAACATATTCTACAGAGAGCTACGGGACAACGCCTTAACTAACTCTTGAAAGCTAGCAGATATTAACTGGGTAATCAGTCCATGCATGTATGATTATTATTATTATTAGTTGTGTTATCATTATAGTGTAACAAAGAAAAAGGATCAGAAACAAATGTTTTCAGCTACGGCCTCCATTGTTTGCTTTCATGACCAAAATTACTCTGATTTGTGACCACCGGTCACGGTTTTTAATGACTAAAAAATTTATTTCAGGAGATTTCACAAAACCCTAACTCTAAAGCACAGGTCTTCTAAAGAATAGCGAGGTAAAGTCTATCAATAAACATGGCAAACCCAGGTAAACTAGTATCCTATGGTAAATGTATAGTAGAATTATAGCAGGGTAAAACTGTTAAATAGCATGCAAAAACTTTCATAAAGGCGCAGCTGGTGATCTGAGGGTGTTATGGTGAAAAGGCAGGCAAGATGGGGCTGGTGTTTGAAACTAATTCAAAGTGTGCAGAAGAAAAGCCATTGTTACCAACAGGGTATCCTGCAAAACCCGCAACGTAAAAAGAGCCGACAAGCTGACCTTTAAAACCCTTTAGCCTTCTTCAAGGCATGTTCTGTACCGGAACTAAACCAGCAGCAGACAAGTCAAACAAAAATTAAAAAAAAAAAACATGTTTACTTTGCACCAATGTAGAAAAAAAAAAAAAATATGCAGACAATGCAAACAGAATACAAAAGAATAACTAAATCACATTTGATAAAGAAGCAGCTCTGCTACATTACAAATCTAAACACACTGCATTGCTACAGGTGCGTTTATTTTTGTCTTGATTTATAAATGATGACAGAAGGCAATGTATACATGTATTTTGTTGTAAAATTCTTTATACATTTCTGCAATACCAAAACATACACACATACATTTTATATATAAACTTCTTGTCTTTTTTGCAATGCTTCTTGCTGAGTTATTAAATAAAGCTGGGTTAAAACTAAAGTCGTTTTCAATTCACAGTTTATTAACATGGAACTTATGAAAGGCTTTTTGAAGGAAAAAGGGTTAAAACATTGAATAATTAGTTACCGAAATTATAATGTGCTTCTGATCTAACATTACATTAAAACATTTATGCAAAGTTTGGCTTAAATAAATGATGGTAGGTCTTGTTTTCTGTCCAAGAGTAGTCAGTTATATTACAACACCTGGAAAAAATATTGCACAAGTTTGTGTGTTTTTATTTTCCCTCCGTGGCTGCCAGATGATATTTCACCGCTCCCGGTGACGCATGTTTATGTGTACAGCAGTTCCATTGCACAATTTTATTTTTGTTCCCTCGCCCAAATTGTAAATATTTTCCCTTCTAAGCCACAGACGATGCAAAGAAAGAACAAAATAATTTCAAATTGTTCTAAATATGCAACGTTTTAAAAAGTGTAAAAATAAGTTACAGACTTTTTTTTTTTTTAGTCCCCATGAAATATTCAGTTACTCAGCGGGTTCTGTACACCAAAAGCGCGCATTAAAGAACACTGTAACTATAACCGAGGTTAGTAGTGAGTGTGATGTCACTGTCGTGCTTTATTTTCATTGAGAAATAACTTGCCGCTGATAGCCCTATAAAGTAATGGGAGGGCAGTTTATAATTGTGATTTTTTTTTTTTTTTTAAACAGATTTATCTCATTTGAAACATCTCGTTAGAGCACAAGGTAGCCTACATGTTAGGCTTCAGCAGAGGCAAATGAAACAAAATACATGAAGTAGCTGAATGCTATAGTAAAGAAAGCTGTATGTCAAGCAGAAAGGCGAACACATGCATGCACCAATTCTATAGTAATGGTTGTTTAGTCGTTACAGGCTGCTGAGATATTTTGGTCTTTTTGTTTTTATCGACGTGCCTGGTCAGAACGGACACGTTCACAGGGTTAGTGTGACTTGGGCTTGTGGTCTGTATTTCTAAAAAAATATGCAATTGGCACATTTTTTTGAGAACAAACCTTGACTTACAGTTTTTCATAATTAATATTCTGGGTAAAATGCCGTCGTTCATAAAAATAAATAAATCCAAATTAAAAAGCTGTTTTTAACCTCTGAAAAAGTATTCAGCAAAGCAGTATTTTACATTACAGCAGGGGGTGGCCGAAGTTAACCCTTTCCCACCCTTGGTCTTTGTTCCAAACCCGTTCAAAATGGTTTAATTCAACCAATTAAACCTCCATCCAGCCCCTCATTATCTGGTCTGGTTTTACCTGTTAAAGCTGGAGTGGAATGGCCCTCCAGGACTGTGCATTAGTAAAATACGAATATTTTAAACCTGCTTGATATAAAGATCATCTATCTGGATCAAGACAGACCTCTCCACTGCTTTTAGTTGTGGTTCCAATAAAGGAATTCACATGAAAGGCCATTTACGTTGACTTTAACGAAGAAGGCATAACAAAACTAGGATTGAATGCACACAGTGCTCGGATTAAAAAGGCTATGATTGCATGTGTAGGTGGGAGGGGGCTGAGTACCTGAAAAAAAACAAAAAAAAAACAAACTCAAAATGAGTATTTATCTGACTCAAACCATGCTGAGTTCTAAAAAAAAAAAAAAAAAAAAAAAAAAAACCACAGACCTCTTTACTCAGCATGCTTGCTACAATTAAAGGGACAAGAGCACTTCTGCTTATATCAAGGTTAAAGTGGAGGTAGAAACAAAAAAAAAAAAGAATCCATGTACGCTAGGACTCACACCCCAGTGCATTTTGGCAATTGTAGTCTGGCTGTGAAAGGTACCCATGGCAGGTAAAAAAAAAAAAAAAAAAAAAAAAAAACCATACCAGAATGCACTGGGGTGCAAGTTGAAAAGCCTGGACTGGCCCACACTGTCCTTGTGAACATGGAGTCATATGGTAACTCAACATTTATTAAGTGTTTCAAAGTGGGTTGCATGAAGCAAAATTAACAGCAGGCAAGCCAAACTCTCCCATTCAATGGGCTTCAGTATTTAAAAAAATCTTAATACATTGATTTCAAATGACAAGAAGATGTGGGTAAAGTGCTGCTAAACTCAATCAGTATGCTAGGGGAAAGCATGCAACAGGATTGCATATCAAATCATACAGTACAGCTACTGTGGCATTAACAAACACGCAAGGTCATTACAAACATACAAGCGATGCTTTGGTATGAAGACAAGCTGAAAAGGCACTTCAAACATGATCAAATACAATGCGTGATAATAACAGCAATCTCTTTCTCTTAAAATTAAACACTTTTTTTTTTTTTTTTTTTTTTTTTTTAAATACTTCCTGCAGCTAAGTTGGTCTGAAACCAAAGTGGTACGAAACTGAGCTACTTGGTATATTAAACCAGCAAGAAAAAGCAATAACTGTTCATTCAGTGCCCAGAGAGAAAAAAAGCAACTTAAAAAATCCCTGAAAAAGTTTCTTGTACTTAATTACACATCCTTGTATCTTCAGCTTTACTAACACTGATACCTGGAATCACAGCAAACACAAGAATACACATTTCAGAGTCCTATTAAATGCACACTTTCTTTTTTTTTTTTTTAAGAAAAATACAAAAGTTACAAAAATAAATGAAAAGAACCCTCTTTTCTGAGGTTTGAAGTTGGCAGGTTTTATCAGTCTGTGGCAGAATCAAACTTCTGGCTACAAAAAAACCAGTCACTGTGCCTGTCCTGTTTAAAACGAACGCAACAGCATTCAATTTAATTATCAGGCAGTTATCACACACACACAGCAATGTGCACATGTATTACAACACCCCATTGCTTCTGTAGTTTTGATTGGTCATGTATATGAAATCAAACCACTGGAACATTATCAAAATAAGCAAATTATTGATTGTTTAATTGATTAATTTAATAGGCCTCACATGCAATTAATTTTAAAAAAGCAAGAGAAAAGGACCACAGAGTCACAAATGATAAAATGCAGGAGACTTCTTAGAAGCTGTTTAAGATGCCTGATTAAAGCACAAAGCGGTCTAACATTTTCACACGAGTGCCTATTGTTTCAATATCACTGATTGATAAACTGAAATTCTCACACCCAGAGGTGTTCATGCAGGTATGTATATAAAGGATATAAATGACAAATCTTGAGGTGTTATAAATTTGCACACTGCTGTGTGTCTATATATATATATATATATATTATATATATATATATATATATATATATATATAAATTTGAAAGGAGACATAAATGAATCGACATTTGATGTCCACAAAAGGCTAGAATGATTTTTTTTTTATTTCTCTGCACAGCCCTTCAGCTGTGCAGAAAGAAAAGTAAACATACTGCAGTATAAGTTTATTACAATTGAAAAAATAATTTTAGACCTTTTGTGTACATCCAAAAAACAACCTTTTGCGATATATAACAGTCTTACACAATAATAAAAAAAAAGCAATGCTACTTTAAAAAAAAACAGATAAGCGTGCGTCAAAGCCTCATTTATTTATGAAGCGATGCTCCCCGCGCACTATGTGCGATGAGAACTCGTATCTGTCCTGGCTCCGGTATCCACACACGTTGCACTCGAAAGGGTCCCTGAAGCCATGGCAGCCCATGTGGATGGTGAACATGACGTAGTCGAGGAACAGGACGTGGCAGTGCTCGCAGCGGAAAGCAGGGACAGCCTCCCCCTCCCTGCCAATCACCCTGAACACGTCGTGGGGTGACAGGGGGGGCCTGCCGGCCTCGTAGGGTCGGAGGGGCAGGTCTTTGAGGTGGTGGGGGGGGTGCGGGTGGAGGTGGGGGGGGTGCAGGCCGTTGTGGGGCCGGGTGAGGAGCAGGTGACCCAGGTTGTAGATGCCGTGCCCTTGCCCTTGCTCCTCCTGGGGGTTGCTGTCTGCTTCGACGGACTCGTGCCCGCTATTGCTGGGAGACGGGCCCCGGTTGGAAGGCTGATGTTTGACCCGCGGGTGCTGGTGGCTCCCGCCCTCGGATTCGTGGCCGTTCATATCGGAGCGGGTGAGAGAGAGGGGGAAGACGCTGCTGATTACAGGGACCATCTCGGGAGGAGGAGCGCCCGCCGGAGGGGTCTGGATCAAGGGTCGCATGTTCTCGGCGCCCATGTAGCCTCTGGCCTGCTCCATCATGCCCCGCTGGATCAGCTCGCTCTCTTTGCTGTACATCAGGCTGGTGTTGTAGTTGATGTCCAGGCAGAGACGTTTGTCACCTGTGAGTTGGGAAATAATGAAAATGAACGGCTTTGTCTAAGGAGGAACACACTGTCCTGTAAAAGGTTCGATGCAAGCCAGATTTTTCTTTTATGCCTTTTAAACGTTTTAAATCAGGCTTGGGTACGCAAAGGTGCAATGTGTTCAACTGTCTTTAACAAAAAAATAAAAAATAAATAATAAAACTGTAAGAGTCCTTACCGTAACAGGCCACAATAAAATATGTAATAGTGAGTCAGCCAAAGGTGGGTGACGCACGATGAGCAGCAGTTTACCACAAATACTACAAAGAACAACCTGATCACGTTTTATTACAAGGATTGTGGTTCAAAATATTACCATTACCATCGGATGCTTTCAGTGTTTTTTTTTTTTTTTTAAAGCTGTGCACATGTATTTTTGCAGATGTGGTTCTGATGTGTTGGTGTCGTTTCGCAAACAGACGGGCTGTAGGGACTCATGCGTCTCTGGTTAATTCGGTCCTCAAAGATGAGGTGGAGCAGGGTAGAGAACTATAACCCCGGTTTGGGTAAAGCCTACCCTGGCAACAATTACAGACTGATTAGCGCAGTCTTGGTGTCAGGTCTCAGTCCCAGCTCTCCCCATGCTGGGATCAAATCTGGACCCATTTCACCACTTCACCACCAAGACCTAGATTCTCAAAGCTATGAACTCAGTATCGACATTTGCATGTTTTTTCTAGGAAAGGAGAAACACGCCAGTTTAGAAAAAGTTTAGATATTTAATGCTGGAGCTTGTAAGTACTTGTAAACTGTAATCTGTAGTTGTACTATATAGAAAAAAAAATCTGCCGACAACAAAAACAAAATCTTCTCTCTCAGCATGGTACTCTTTATCGATCCCCCTCCTCTTTTATTTTACTCAAACCCCCATGAAATGGTTGCTAGATTTGCTTCTGAAGCCACATAGCTGGGACTGCACAAGTGTTTCGGCTCTATTATTAACCGCCTGCTTGAAAGCGATCTTTTTGGAGTGCAAAGAGCTGTTGCATGCTTTGCTCCTCAAGCACACTGTGGGGGGAGAGGCACAGCGAGCAGCACAGACCTCAAGGGAGACCACTTGAAAGGGGTTTTAACTAACGTCTGCCTCCTGCAAAAGTCACGCTGGTCACAATCTAGTCGTGATATCAGCTCCACTGCCAGGCTAGAAAACAGCAGACCAACAATTTCCACTGCATCCAGTGCTTTAATTCTAGGTGCACACCATTGCTTCCTGAGCCTTTGATACAAAGGCATTTATTAGCAAACTGATGTTTCCGTTTCACTGGTAAGGTTTGGCTAAGTGTCAAAAGACAAAGACTGTTTGCAGGGCTACTAAAATTGCTTAGGGCTGTAGTCACCTTCCAGCATTTGCTGAGGTTTTTCACAACCTCATCTAGAACTTGAACTTAATGGAATGCCTGTCTGTCTTCTATAAGGACCTACAGCAACCTTTAAAATGTTGAAATGTTTGCAAGGCAGCCAATTGATAATCGTGAATCAGTGTTGCTACTGTGTGCAACACTGATAGGGGACACGACAAAAAAAATAAAAAAATCTGCGTCATGGAAAGTATTTTTATTTTCTTGCTTCGCGCATTTAGAACGTTTTGCTCATTCCGCTTAATCGCCAATCAAACAATTGCTCTCTACTCCACTTTCAAAAAGGAATTGCAGGTTTTACAGCATGTTTGTTCGTTTATCTATTTAAGGTCACCTTCATGATGAGTTTTAACACCCACAGAGCAAACGGGACGTTGTTTTCTCACTTCAGCTTAAAGGAATGGTCTTCAGACCGCAAGCACTTCACACTAAACCTGGAGCCTGACAATCTCCCATTCGCAATAGCAGAGCCTGTGACTTCTTGCCTCCTTCCGCCCTTCGTACTGCACTGATCTTGGGCTCTGAAATGCACCTTTGGAAATTACACCCTTCTGCAAGCACTGTGCAGAAGCACCCTTTAAAAAAAATTAAGGTGCATCAAAAACTTAAATCTGCACTTATTCAAACATCGAATTCCTTAATTGTTTATACCCTATTATATAACTCTGTATGATTCTACTGTGTACTGTTTCAGCTTAGACCACCGTTGCCATGCTTAGTAAGTATCAGTGTAAAATGTAGTTGATTGTGGGGGAGCGAGTTGAGGAAGCATGCTTTCATTGAGCGTTGTACACCAGGATCATGCCTCAATGACTGATACAGTGGCAGCAAGAAATATTTAAAGGGGACAGGAGCTTAAAAACTACCTGGAGAGAACGCAGCAGCAAATAACTTTATAACTAAGCCACACAACTACAGCTGTTCAGAATTACAGTGCAGTGATACCACTGTTCCAATTAAACGCACTTTCAGTTCGACAGCAGCTGTTATGCATGCAGAGAGAGAGAGGGAGAGAGAGAATAGGGAATATTTGAAGAATTGCTTTCAAAAATCCATCTGCATGCACATAATGAGAACCCATATCTGCATCTCGCTGCAGTCTCCCCGTTTTATTTTCATGTTGTTGTTGTTGTTGTTGTTGTTGTTGTTGTTATTATTATTTTTAAAGATGGATCAGTTTGTTATCAAGAAATGCATTTAAATAAGCATATGAAGAACTATCAGGGACTGTGTAGAGCAGACTGAAAAAAAAAACTCCTGTTTTGCATGTCAGTTGGTGCCAAGGGTTTTGAGAGAATGTTAAAATGGCTAAAAGCGGTTTGCAAAAAAAAAAAAAAAAAAAACACACACAGTATGATCCTACAGTATGACTCACACTTAACAGAAAATGATCCGCAGAGAAGCGTTTTCTGCTCTGTTAACACCTTTGATGAGAAGACCCTGTAACTTTACACGTGATAGAATCTTACTGTTGCAGCTGAACTTGCAACGGTGAACCTCCATTAGACACAGTCAAAGTACAGAAAGAATTCAGTACTCTAACTTAAGCAACGGTGTGTCTATTTATTTTTTTATTTATTTTGCACTGAATGCATCTGGAAGTTTTCGGATTAAAACAAATGTTTTTGAAACGGTTCTGCTTGAAAAACAAACCTTCCTTGCTCTTATTTTACTGAAGCTTTTCGTGACTCACGTGATGGCAAAAGTTAAATAGGACTGTAACTTATAACGAGAGCACATTGTTGGAGGCTGCACCCAATGCTCTGTACACAAAACACGGTCTACACCATATATATATCATTTACTATTCTCATTAACAGCATTACATCGCCCACTCGATATATCGCGGGTGTCGGGGTCCAGTATAAATCTGCTATATATCGAGAGCTGCAATATAGTGAGAGACCCATAGAAAAACAAATAGGCTAACAAATAAATACAGTACAAGCACTCCCTCGTTTTATCAGGGTGGCGTCAGGGTCCAGTATAAATCCTCTATGCAACCTGCTTTTCCTCATTTTTTTGTATAAAAGCAGCACCCTGTTTTAGTTCGTACAGCGGAAGGTAATTGCTTCTCATCAACGAAAGTCTCCAATTAATTTCACGAGTCTTCCTCTCTTTGTCAAATGCACAAACCCGCTGCATTGAACGAATCCATTCCCAACACAGGAGGCGTGGGTGTATGAGTATTATTATTTGTATTGTGGTTGCATAGCAACACATTCAGCGGCGGTATTACATTATTTCATGTATTTAATCAACTGAAATCAATCCTTCATGCCACACTTTTAACCGCTAATAAAAACGGTGTTTCTAACCAGCATTGTTTTTCACAAATGCCACGCAAACTGTTTCAAGAAAGACCTAACCCTAACCATGAAATAATGGACATCAGTGAAAATATCACTGAATGCAAGTCGGACGAAGGAATTTGTTTGTCAGTTTGAGGGCTTTTTGAAAGGATGAATTCATTGTTGTTCATCAACTGCGTTGGCAGTATGGGTTTGCTGGAGACCAGAAGGCCGCAAACAACCAATTATTATTACTGATTTAGTGTTAAAAAAAAAAAAAAAAAAAAAAAAACAGCAATATAATAATTAGTGCTTTGACGAACACAGGATTTCATGTTCGGATATTCTTTCAATTTCAATATTCGTTCGTTTTCAAAAAGTAATAAAAACCATTATTGCTCAGAGGGGAGACCGCATAGCAGCAGGGGCTCCTTGCACACTTGAAAGACATACTCATACTTCTAACTGAATAAATGCATATCCCTTTAGCTGTGCAATTGCTTTAACATGTTGCTCCAGGGTAAGAAACACTTCTTGTCGTTTCTGTGTTGTTATTTTTCCTTTTAGAGTGAAATTGAAACTGCTCTTGAAATGTAATTTGCTTTATCAGAAATCTGTTTCCCCATTTACATTTATATATGTGCAGTTTCATATGTGCCTCCAAGTCGACGCTTCTGTTAATATATTGTTCCTTTACAAATGTTTAACTTTAAAACGACTTTGTACAATGGATAACAGATTTAATATGACATAATGCACATGAGACAACAAAGCATGCAATATATTGAAATAAATACAAATTTGGTAATTCAAAATGTCAATTAAAAGGAAGAAAATGTACCCAAAGTGTATGAAAAACCCACAGGCAGAACCAGGGTTTCTAGTGAGGCGACCCACATGGAGCCTGGGGCTAAGATTAACTTGGGCCCACATGGGCAGCCCAGGGGGCCCAGGAAGTAGACCCGATGGGGCCCGCTCAAACATGCTGGCTGGGTAATAGCGGATCTATTTTTTTTATTAGGCTTTTTGTCCATTTTAACATGTTTTGCAGACCCAGTGTGAATGCAGCCTAATTTATTTTATTTTTTTTTAAATGTTATAACAGTCTGTGTGAACTCTATGGACTTCGAGACGTTGCCCTGCCATACCTTTGAAAAAAAACAAAAAAAAAACACAAGCATTATAAAAGTAGAAACTTGGATAAGGAAACTGACCATGGTACAACTGTGCACACAATGACTGAAGGAGAGATACCTTGCATTTCACACAGCACAGGGACAGTGCTGGCTTTCTTGTTATGAAATGTACGGTGTCATTTTTTCGAATGTATGCATTTTTTTGTATTACAGTAATTAACCCATGCTTCACCTTGCTCAGTGTTGCTTTGTTTAAATTGTTCTGATCAATATATGGCAAGCACAGCTTGCTGGTGGCAAATAATCACATTTTAGTAACCGCCCCCTCCCTGTACCTCAACAAATCACACACCAGAAATAACACAATAATGGTACCTTCTGCTGTTAAAACGCGGTGCGATTTAACAAGATACAAAAATGATAATCGTTTTAGTATTTCCTCTGAAGAGCCAAATTCTGAGTATATGGATCAAGAGAAAATCTATCTTAATCTATTTTTAGCAGATAAAATGATTCATTCTTAAGAATAAAGCGAGCGTTTTCAAATAGCTAGGTATTGTTTCATGAAACCTAAAACACGCACCATTTGTTTTTAAATAACTTAACACAAAACATCTCAAGATATTATGAGTACTGTATTGAAAAATACATTTAGACACTTGCTTTCGTCACGTTTATAGAAATTGACAACACGGATAGCATTTAAAACAGGCGCTGCCTATTCAAAAGGACAGAGGAACAAGGAGACATTATAAAAAATAAACACACACACAAACCAAGCAAGCAACAACTAAATCAAACCGTAACGCTGTATTCTGATTTGAAACAAACCGGCATTTCTTTTTTTTTTTTTTTTTAGCAAACCCACAAGGTACATTTATTTAGAAAAGTCACGCTTGTTTTCAAAATAAACCTTTCCAAATACGATTCGTTACATCACAGCCAACGTTAAATAAGTTTCAATTTGCCTTTTTTTTGTTTTGTTTTGTTTTAAAGCACAATAGCTTAGTTTTAAGGTACAGCGATAACACGAAGAATGACCGCAATCTTAACAGAGTGTGTTAAACAGCAAACAGGTTTGCTTGAAAAACAGGGGCTCATGTAAATAAGACGCAGGCTGTACAAGCTGATGAAAAAAAACAACCCAGGAACACCTGAGACCTCCCCTCTCTCACGCACACGCACACGCACACGCACACGCACACGCTCTTACCAGTGAATTTCTGAGGCAGGGAGCGCTTTCTCTTGGCCACGCTGCTCGCCAGTCTGTCCAGCACCAGGGTGCGTTCTGTCCCCATCGGAGTTTTAGCGGGTATTGCGTCTTCAGACACTGTTTGCAGATAATAATAATTATCAGATAAATACATCTCTATGTGGTTTTTTTAAACAAAGTGCAGATTAACAACAAGAAGCTGAGGATGCAAAAAAAAAATAAAGCGCTCACCTCTGGTATTGCCGTTACCTTTTATTTTCTCTCGCTTTTTTTTTTTTTTTTTTTTTTTTGTTTCCCCGCTGTCTGTCTCTCCAGCTGAGAGGAAGTTGGTTAAGCAGTCCTGACGTAATTTTAATTTTTGCCAACTGTTAAGAGGCACAGGTTTGTGGCCAGTAGAAGTTCAAAGTGACTTATAGCGAGCGAGAGACACCCTGTGGTCCCCAAGAGCCGCGCCTGGACTGTACACATGTCTTGGAAGAGGATGTAGTAACGCTAACCAGTAGACGCGTTTATATCGTGTAAGGCTGACTGCTTGTGCTAGGGCTCCAACTGGCTTGATGTTCCGAGTGTAATGGGGTGATGTTTCTATTTATTTATTTTTTATTTATTTATTGCTTTCTCTTATAAACTCCTATCAACAGCGCCAGCGAAGGTTACGTGCTGGCTCCCCAAGATCGTTTCGTCATTTTTTTTCTATCGTGACACCGTTCATCACGTCATATTTCTTTTCTTTTTTTAAAAATATTAAAACGCAGTTTCTATTTCCTACAGTTCGATTATTACAAAAAGTTGTACGCTTATCAGGAAGCAACTGGTTATAAATCTTCGAATCCAGTATAAATCCTGTTAAAATCTCGGATTGTTCTTTCCCAATTATTTTGTTTTATTAAGTGACAAAACTAATGGTGGACCCCTCACTGTATTTTCTATAATGTACAGTATTGTTATAAATGATGGAAACAACTACACAGCAAGACTAGGTGTGGGAATTACATTGCTCACTCAGACCCCTTACTTGCTAAGATCCCTGAATATTTCATCGACTCCTCTTTGATTTATTGAACAGACTGCAGGGACTGGGCTCATTGCTAGAAGGTTCAGTCAGCAAACAATGACAATAAAAGTGAAGCTGTGTTTTTTAAAAAAAAAAAAAAAAAAAAAAAAAAAAAAAAAAACACACATTCATGTTTAATTAGCTTAAAAAACTGAAGCTGTTAAAAACAACTCAGTTTGGTTTTTTTCCCTTAATTTACGGCATCACCTTATATATATTTATGCTACACACGCATATATACCCGTGTACATTTTGACTTGAAAGTAACTGGGTGTGCTCATTTCGGTTTGCTGCTTTGGTTCAGGTTTGCACGCTGTTTTTGTGATATTTTTAAAATGCCATTTTTGACAGAAAGATATTTAAAAATGTCATATAAATGTTGTGCTATAACTACTTTGCAACCTAAAAATAAAGTCTACAAAAAAGGTCACAAAACTATGAAGATTTTTCATAACCAAAACAAACAAAAAAACAACTCTCTCTCTCTCTCTCTCTCTCTCTCTCTCTCTCTCTCTCTCTCTCTCTCTCTCTTTTTAATTTCAAATACAAATAGAAAAATAATGGACTCAAAGAAAAAGTAACAAAAAAACCCCAAAACAAGCAAGAAAAGAGGCCTTGCTTCCTGTGAAGAATTTAATGTGGTTGAAAAAGTAATGGAGAGAGAGACAGACAGAGGGAGAGGGAGGAAGTTCGTTGTGCAACCTGAACCTTTATCTGATGAAGCAAGTTCCGAATCACTGGGCCAGAGGGTTCAGGTAATCCTGTGTTACATAAACTGAGCCCAAAGTCTGGCAGCTTTCAACACTGTTTCCTTTACAACCAATTAGAAGCGTTTACTGCTATCCACCGAGATAATAAAGGTACATATTTGACATCATTTCCTTTATGAACCGCATCACCCTGGTGTCACTGTGCTGAAAACAGCGACTGCATACAGTTCATTCTGTTGTCACTTACAAAGGGCAGATTCCTTTCAAAGGGCAGCAAGCCCAACGGATGTACAGGCCAATGCATCTCCAAGTCCCATTCAAATAGTTTTTATTCTTGTATGATGTTCTGTAGCTCTCGAATGGATTGATTTTTAAATCAAGAACAACAACGCAGTCCAACTTTTGGCTGGTTTTAGGCAGCAACCTAGTGGAGCTCCTTCCTCAACCCCAGTCAGTACAGAACTGAACAGACAGGCCAGGTGCAGCATTTTATACACACATGCACTGTTTAAAACAAGTAGAAAAAGAGAGTTTGGAATAGGTGTCACAAAACACTATAAAAACACACAAAACATGAAAACAGGAGGAACACACAGACACCATTTCAGGAACAGTGGCTTGAAACACTTTACCATACCTCGCTATTTTTTGCAATGCTTACCCTAGCTTTACCATGCTCTCACTACCCTTTATTACACTTTGCTGTGCTGTTACTATGGGATACTTTTATAAGGGGTACATTACCCTGGTGACCTGTAAATAAATGTATAAGTTTCGGCAACCAAATTATGGGCAAGTTTAGAGCAATTTGCAAATATAAGAAACCTGGTTCAAATGAGTGCTTCTGTGTTTGCATTGCACAATGGTTACTATCATCAGAATCTTTTGATGACACGACTCTCTCACACACACTCACAAATATTTCTTCACACAGCCTTTGATGCAGTTAAATAGGTCAATGCATAAAGTGACCTATAACGCTAACAGCCTTGAAACTAGGCTGACTAATTTAAAGGAAACACCATGAAGCAAAATCCTCAAACAAAATGCTGAACTCAACCGTTAACTCCACAATCCAAAAATAATTACTCTGTGGTTTTTTATTTAGGAGTTTCAGAATAACAACTTCAAAAAAGTGTCTATACTACTTTCTATAGGGCTGCAATGTGGGCAGTTTATTTATTTTCCCTGACACTGTGAAGACACTTTTTTTTTTTTAAATTCAGGTTGTTAACACATTTGAAACCTCAAGGTGTGAGAATTTCAATTTTCAGTCAGTAATCAGTGATATAGAAACAATAGGCACATGTGTCTGAAAATGTCAGACCCCTTTGTGCTTTCATTAAGCATCTGAAACAACTTCTAAAAAGTCTCCTGCATTTTATCATGTTTGGCTCTGTTCTCCTATTTTCTTTGCTATTTTAAATTATTTATTAAAGTCCTCAATTAAATTAGACAATCACTAATTTGCCTGTTTTGACATTTATCCATGATTCAGTTCCAGTGGTTTGATTTCATACGCACGACAAATCAAAACTACAGAAGCAACGGGGTGTTCTGATACAGAAGCAATGGGGTGCTCTAATAAATGAGCACACTGCTGTACATCTATCAAAAAACAAGAGGCAGGGAGAAACACTTAAATAGTTCTATAGCTTCAAAATTATTTTATATACCCTCAAAAATGTACCAGTCGAGTTTCAAACGATTATACATTTTTACAATAATGTTTAAAACACAGGCGATGCAGACTAGAAGCCAAACAAGTTTTTGCAGTAAAATTTATCACAAAGGAAACAGGACTGACACTAACAAATCGCATTTTCTTTGTGTGAGAGGGAGGGGGGTTAGATCTTGACAATTTCAACATACTAGACCTTTATCACAAGGCAAGTGAACTAAAAATTCACCCGATATCGACCAAAGAAGTTTCTAAAAATGAGCTTGATTCAAAAGTACCCTGCTGGTTTGAAACCAGGCTTTCACCCTCCATGCCCTCCTTAGCACACTGCGATGGCTCTTGTGACACAACAGGTGCTTATCAGGACATATTGTAGGTAGACAAGGTTGTTTTCAAAGGAAAAGTTCAAGAAAAGTAAAATGCTTTTAAAGCTAAACATGTTTAACAGCTAGGGTACCCACCCCAAAGGACCAAGGATCAAGAAAAGATAAAAAATGGGGGTGGGGGGTGGAATCGAAAAAAAAATTCACCTTAAAGATTGTCCTTTTTACCAAGCTTTTTAGGTGAATCTAAAAACATTGTGGAATTTCTAACAGGACAACTGGTTCAAATCCAAATCTAGGATATCCACCTACACTTAAACTAGGTTCACTAAAAGGTGAACAAGTTCTCCTATCGAGGTACCCCTGCCGGTAAGTTAGTTTGCAGATAAGTAGAGAGGCTGACTGTAGGGAAGCCATGAGCAGGATAGCTGCCCTCCTCCATTAGACAAAGCCAAAAACTGTGGCGCACAGCAGGGGGTGTAACGGATTGAGGCAAGATATAAATCCCTTCCTTGCCCATCATTGGACGTATTGTTTATCGAAGGACAAATAAGATGCCAGCTATTCGTTTGTTTTTGCATTGGAAAGCGCCTATATGATTGATGTTTATGTCACCACTTTGCTTAATTACAGTGACCAGGTTGTATGGGACTGGGGAGTCAAATTAGCAGAGCGCCTTTAGAACAGCCAATGAAGAAAGTTCTTAGAGATGATCGCTGTCACAGTAGGACCCTACTCTTCTCCACACCACCAGTTTGCATGCAAAACAAAACCCTGCCAGAAGGCCAGTACCATTACAAGTTAGTTACTGGCAAACTGGACCTGTTCTGTTGGGACGAAAGGGTTAATGGGGCTCTTACCTCTGTCCCCGAGTCCTTTGCTTTGTATGTACACATGGCAACGCTCTTTGTGTTCTTCCAGTGAGCTGCGCTGCTTGTAGCTCCGTCCACAGTGCTTGCATTTGTACGGCTTTTCCACTAAAAAAAAAATCGAAGAAATGAAAGAAAAAAAATAATCAAATGGGCATTTTGGGGAACCAATGCTAATAGAAAGGCAGTTCTGTGTGTGCTAAGCAGAGTACTTTCTTTGAGATTTGCATGAAGGAAAAGGGTGCTGGTCATTGGAACAGGTGATGAATTCTGCTGTAAAATCAAATGCAAAGTATTTTAGAGGTGCTATACAGAAATACGGATTTGTATTCATGAGATGCTTCTAGATTTCATTCCTTAATAACAGCCTAGAACAGCTTTTTGAACAGCCAACTTTATTTAATCCAGTGTTTAATGCAAACAGCTGCACGGTAAAGTAATATGGCAGCAGCTTGAGTTGAAAGGTCACAGCCTTATTATTTATTTATTTATTTCTTAGCAGACACCCTTATCCAGGACTATTTACAGCTGTTACAAAAGATCGCAGCACAAAATATCACACTGTAGCATATCACATTAGAGATAACAGCAGTTATAAAGTACAGTAAAATCAGTAGACAATAAGATCAAATTCAAATAACAGCAAAATAAAGAATACAGGAAATAATTACATTTAAGAGCGTGTTTGAAAAATATTTGCTTATGAGAATGAAGTCCATTAAGAGCATGTAAGTACAACAGCTGGGTGAGAACGCTTTCAAATAAGAGTACAATCAAGTACAATACACAGGGAGTGGGTATAATTAAGAGCAGTAGTAGAATACTGCAAGGTATGGAGCAGTTCAGTGCAGGCACAAGCTGATGCAAGAACTGGAACAATCGGGCTCCCTATAGCCCAGAGTATCACATTGATTGCAAAGAAAATGTGGCAAAATGACACAGGCCTACATGCAAGAGGGCAGGCAGATTTCACAATATAGAAAACAGATCCATTTCAGAGCTACAGAACACCGTAACAGGCAAGAATAAAAACTAGTTAAATGGAATTTGGAGATTCATTGGCCCGTAGTTAATCAAAGTGTGCTGGAAAAAGGTTGAAGAAAATGACTTTATTACTTTGATTGGCGTTCCTGATGTTTCTAAACTAGTGATTGCACAGGCTGCAGCTGATCAATCCCACTGATTGACTGAAGCCTTAACTTACTGGAAGTAAGATGTTTCACTAAGTTCTGTGCTGTATTGGAAATATCTCTATATCTCCGAGTAAATCTAACTGAGCAGGTGATAAAATGCCTCACCTGATTCATAATGCAGTTTCTTTTTTACTGAGTCACGATAAAATAATCTGTTGCTGTTTTTTTTTCCCGCAAATGAATGGTTAATCAATCGCTTTTCTCGTTTCTTACTGCACATCTGAAACGCTGCATCAGCAACACGTGAAGGTGTGTGGTTGTCATTACATAACAAAAAAACAACTGTGGCTGGGCTATTCAGTGAAGCTGATACTCCTGCATAACTCTGATTGTGGGCAGCTTTGATATCAAACTGGATTTCAGTGGTACCATTATTCTGTTTATCCCAGCCTGCTAATCTGACTTATTGCATTACTGAGTTTTTTAACTGAGACCTCTTGTAAGAAACAAGACCCCAGAATGCGACAGTGCTAATCTCGGGATGAATACAGGAGCTGTTTGCATTTCTCTGCAATGGTAGAGCTATAGATAAAACAAAGAAACAAACCAAAAAAAGATACATATTTTTGTGGCTCTGATTTACGTTAAACATATATGCCGCTTATAACATACGTTTCCCAACACTACCCTATATGGTTGTGGTATATGTCAATTTTTAATTTAATTACCCACACTCTCTGCAAATTGCCAATGTTCTACATTTATATGGTGGAGTTTCCTTACAAATAGCTGCCTTTCAAATAAAAAGACATCGCTTTTCCATACACTTCTTGAATAAAGTTTCATGAACACGGTAAAACCGTTTAACTCAAGTCCCTTTGGTGGACATCGAATTTATTAAAAACAGACTTTTAAAAAGGGAACAATCTCTGCCAGGTTAAAAGTTTTGTGAACAGGGCGTCAATGGCTTGCAGATTCACCTTAGTTTACTGCAGCGAGGGAAAAAAGGTGATTCAATTCGAAACTGCAGTGGCAATGAATTTCTGTAAGAGCATCGTTAGATAATATGTAAGCAAACCAACAGAAACTGTCGGTTTGCCACCGCAAAAATATATTTTTTGTTATTGTTTTTTAGTTTTTAGTTTTGTTCTTTTTTTCACCGACATCCCATAATGAGGGATACGTAACTAATTAATTATTGCGGCTGGGAAACTTTAGAGGAGACAGATACCGTAAATTCAAATACCAGCATCAAAACAAGAGAGGGATTTTTTGCACTCAGTCCTTGTTCTGGGATGTGTGAAACACCGCAAGGGCAGCTTGATGGGTATTGTTAGTCAAGGCAATCCAAATCGCAGCACAATCGTATTCACCAGTGGTCAACAGCAGGCTAAACATGTGTGGTGCCATACAGCACATCCAACACAGAACCAAAACCGGACGGAAAAGCCACGAGAAACTCTAATCAGGAGTTGATTAGATAACGGTGATGATGTGGACATTCGCTCGAGGTGGTTAAAACGTTTGTCAGCTTGACGTATTTGAGTGAACACAAAATCGACAACATAACGATTGGCACAGAACTCCGAGGGGGCCTGGCACTTTCTCTAGCGTGGTTTAAAGGGTGCAAGTAGGATCCCAAGTCCCAGTTATTAGAACTACCTCTTTGAGAAGTGTTACTGAGCTGATCAGTAGGGTTGTCACCTGCTGACACTTTAAGACAGGCCTGGTTTTTCAGCAAACGGATTTATTTTACTCAACATGTAAAGTGAGTGTGAATTGCGTTGTGTTTTACCTACTAGTTACCAAAAGCACACGCCTGCCCGGGGAGGGTTGGAAACTACTACCTGTGAGGATTGTTTCCGCCAATCGGACCTACACAGCCTGCTGACTGGCTTTTGAGTCTGATTGGGACGGGACCGTACGAAGCAGGAAGACATCTTAAATAAATGGTCAACAGCAGGCTAAACGTGTGGTGTCTTACATACATACAGCACACCCAACACAGAACCAAAAACTGAGTTGACTAGATTGGAAAAGAGCGAGGGGGGTGCGAAGCCTGAGGCGTTACCTGAGTGGGTGCGGAGGTGGCCGCTCAGGGCGTCCCGTCGGCGACAGGCGTAGCTGCACATGTGACACTTAAAGGGTTTCTCCCCGGAGTGCAGCTTGATGTGACGCAGCAGATTGCCCTTCTGTGTGAACGAAGCTCCACACTGGGTGCAGTGGAAAGGGCGCTCTCCTTAAAGTATTAGCAAGAAGAAGAAGATGATCAATCCTGGGTTCTCGTTTAACTCTAAAACTGTGTTATTAATTAGTCATTTAGCAGACGCTTTCACCCAAAGCAACTTACAAAGACTAGGGGGTGAACTCTGCATCACAACTGCTGCTGCAGAGTCACTTCCACTAGGGCCTCGTTTGTTTTATGTCTCATCGAAAGGATGGAGTACAAGGAGGTTAAGGGACTTGCTCAGAGTCACACACACACACACAGCGAGTCAGTGGCTGAGCCAGGATTAGAACCGGGGACCTCCTGGTTACAAGAATTGTTATTCAACCACTGGACCACCAAGCCTCCTTGTCTTATCACTGCTGAGTTTGTCAGATTTTTATAACTGGGTTGAATTTTACTGAATATGAAGGGGGTCTGTGCTGCTCAAACTGGTGGGTCGCAGAAGGTTCAGAGATTATTATTATTATTTTTTTTTTTTTTTTAATTACCATACACATCTTAACCGATATATATTAACTTAAATCAAATCTTGTTGCTGACACCTCCAGGCATGTCAGCGTTTCTAGATGCCGCTGTGCATCTGACTGGTGCCTTTTTAAGCATTTTTTTTTTTTGGATGAAGTCCGCTGTCATCTGGAAATGTATGTTGTTTATTGGCTTACTGCGTGCTGTGCACCTTTAATAAGCGCTGGACACAATCGGTAAACTTATTTGCAGTGTTAAGTTTGCTCTTGTTGTTGGATTGGTGGCTGGTTCGTGCAAAAGAAAAAAACACAACGGCATTGACATACAGAGAAGCCAGAAGCATGTTGGATGTTTTAGGAGGAGGGGGGGTGTCGAGTTCCACAGACAAGAGGAACGGGGGATCTGTCCAAAAAGTTTGAGAACCACTGCTCTATAAATGTTTTATCTAAATACCGCTATTTAACTCTGCAATAATCCTGCTGCAGGTTTTCCCACAAGCATCCTACAGTATGTTGATACACTCTCACACTCTGCATACAATACAGAAAAAAAGAGGGAAATGAGGACCTGAAAGTAATCCGGATGATCAGGCAATGTTTTGATCAGATTTCTACTAAAAGACCAACTCCGATTACCAGGGAGTTCTTAATAGATTCAAACAGGAA
Source organism: Polyodon spathula (assembly GCF_017654505.1). NCBI lineage: Eukaryota > Metazoa > Chordata > Actinopteri > Acipenseriformes > Polyodontidae > Polyodon > Polyodon spathula. The sequence goes on from NC_054545.1 coordinate 44,627,444, forward strand.
AAAAATGAAATGCTATCAGTTTACTAAAAAGCTGACCAAACAGCTGCACTTAGCCCCAGCTTCAGCAGCGTTCTGCTCACTAGACATGCTGCACGTTTAAATCATATGCTCCAGTCTAAATGCCTGGATTTGACTTGCAGTCATTTGAAGTGCATTACAAAACATTAAACTTCAAAAAGATCCCTATTGTGAAACACATGCGTCGTCTAATTTACGACAAGGCTGAAGAGACATCAGCTGGATTGCAGTTGTTTAGATGTTTAAGAAGAAGTATCTGTTATGGATGAACCAGTGTTTACCAGTATGGCTGCGTTTGTGCACCAGTAAGACGTTAAGGCTCACGCAGGCAAGCCCGCAGATGTCGCAGCTCAGTTTCCCGCTAGACGCCCTGGACCCTGCATATGGACTGGCTTGGTTCTGCACGCCGCCATAGTCGTTATACTCCTTATAGTGCATCATCTCGGCTTCCTGTCGACCTTCCTCCTCTTCCATCCTCGTGTAATCTTCATCTTGCTCATTTTTCACTTGAACTTCAACTAAAACAGAAAAAAAACAGGAACCGGGATCATTAAACAGTCCAGTGACTCCACAGACACAGACCATTAAAAATAAAAAAAATAAAAAAAAAATAATGTATGTATGTATGTATGTATATATATATATATATATATATATATATATATATATATATATATATATATATATATAACCAGTAGGTCTGCCCATTGGGGCCTCATTTACAAGGGAGTCCTGGAAAACAATGAACAAAGACTATAGCAATGTATAAAAAGACCATTACAATGTGAAAAAATAAAATGTGTGTTTCAGACTTAATCACAAGCACACGGAGACCAAACAACAGAATAAGCAAGCCAGGTATGTGTTTGTTAATGTGGAGTGAAGGAGAAGCATTGGCAGGAGGCTCTAAGCAATTCCCAAATATGATCTTTAAAACCAGAAAAGGAAACATGATCCCATGCCATCTTCATACTGCGATGGAAACAATTCCACGTCCTTGGGAGCTGATATGGAAAAGATCATTCTCCTGAACGTGTTCGAACCCTCGGAGCAGCACGATTAACAGAACCCTAAGAATGTAAACTACAGGCAATGCTGGTCCTTTCAAGCCTTTAAAAACACTACATACAAAACAATGCCAGTGATAAAGCCTCTGGTTATTAGGTGAGAGCCAGCCTCTTTTTATGATGTTAACCAGCTTGCAGCTCCCTGGCTTGGATGGGTGTAATACCAGTGCAGCTTGATGGAAACTTGAATCGACTGTCCACATGCTCTCGTTAATCTAATACAGTCAGCACTCGGATATCCATTATAGATACACGTCAGTCATGTTTTACCGAAGAATCAGTACCCATTATATATATATATGTGTGTGTGTAATAAATGAATGCCCTTACCCGTCACACGCGATTTCTGACCCCGTCACCAGTTTCCTGATACAAAGCCTTCAATGTTACAGTTTATCTGAATATCTTATCCCAGCCTCCGTTTTATTTTTTACCGTTACCGTTTCACCTGGTGAAAACACAGCCAAAACAAAGCGAACGAGACAGGCTAGGATAATTTTTAAAATTTTATCTGTGATCTTTAGTTGCTTTTATGCATTTTCCTCTGCACATGAACTGTGACATTAGGGCCTTGTCCAGCTCTATATTCTGCAGTTTAGAATACTGACTTGGGAAACTTCTTGTTGTGTTTTTGGTTTTGCTGAATTGCATTGCCTTTTACGTTTTACGCAGTTCTGTGCATGGATAACATTTTGATTTCATTTTGTTGTTGGGTCGTTAATGGGGAATTTTACATACTGCTACAATACATACCGGTTTTAAAAATATGAACTATATTTCAGTCCACATGTCCAGTCGTCTCTTTTGGCAAATGATATTTTCAGAATCATATCGTTCTGAATTAAAATACTACTTCTTTAGTATAGTACTGTACCAGCAAAACCAGTACAGTACATCTAAATGGAAGCCTACTAATTTTAAAACACACTCCTTTCAGCTATGTATTTTTGACATTGTAACTTTTTTGTGTTCCATGAAAAACGGACAAGGGTTGGAACGAGTCAGAATGAAATAATGACAGTGTTATAGGGTCGGATATGTCAGTGCTGACTGTACAAGAAAAAAAAAAACTGAAAGGAATTAAAACTAATTCAAGCCTGTTACCTACTGTCTCACAATCAGAGACTTAAAAACACCTAAAATTAACCTTGTGAATTCAATGAGACTAAAACTCTTTCTCTAATGAGTTAAAGAGTTCGTCATTTCATTTATGATGTTGCTTTTGTTATTTCAAAATGGTTGAGTGTTCAAAATGAATGCCAGATTGGCTGTCTTCAGCATCACCAACACCTGGAAAAAGTCAAACTGACACTGTATCTAACTAGAGGGGCTGGTATTCTTTAGTTTTTTGTGCCTTCAAAGGATTTCTCTTGCCTGGGCCTGTGTAGTTTCAAACCCATCACAAAGGATGCACCTGACACTGTGCTCAGACCCCAAGCCTTAGCTCGCTCCTGAGTGTAATCCTTTAACAAGCTCTAGTGAAAAATGCAACAGTACTTTTATTTCGACTCCTCTCTGAAGGTGCTTTTTTACTTTTTCATACCCTTAATTGTTATCTAACTGCGTTTATATGCTGAATGCGAACCCAGCAATATCACCCTCCCACACACACACACACACCCTCTCCTTCCCGGAGTAGAAGGACAAACTGATGGGACAGCTCAAGGTGATGATGTCATTCTCATGTACACTACGGTAAAGCCCCATGCAGCACCTATAAACCTGGTCACTCCTTTTACACTGCATCAGAATAGAACCTTAAATGGAATTCCACCCCACAGCTTTCTAGAACTCGAAGGCAGAGATTCAATCAAGAAATACAGCACCGCTGTCTTTATATGGCAGCACTCAGTCAGACCTCCTTGAGCCACAGTATATGGTCTTATAACATGTTAATACAGGATTTTTTGTTAATGTGTCTTGGGTTCTACAACTCACTGCTTTAGCAATCGGAAAAGCAGAGAAAAGCAATAGGCATGACAAGATAATAAAATGAAGATTCATTACTGAGAAGTGCACTGGAAGTTTTGAATTCTATAAAGACCGTACAATTGCACACAAGCAAAAACTGTTATGCCTTAGTTAATTCTACGCTAACGTGATGGATTTAGGTGTAGATTTGTATTTTGCAGGTTTGGCTGCGTTTCTGCATGTTGTTTTGACTCTGGTACATTGTCACCCCACAGCATTCTTTCCGTTCCTAGGCTGCAGCAGAGTGCAATGATTCACAACAGCAGGTTACACGACATCAGGGCCCTGGTTAACACAACGAACTACAGGATAACAACCCGCAGGAGCAACAGACGGGCCCCGAAAACAATGGCATGGATGAAAGAGAGCAGGCCTGTAACAGCCAGCGCGATATCGCAACACAATCTCGCACAGAGAAACGTTTCTTGAGATGAGCACCTGTACATAAACGCACCTGAAGATAAGGGAAGTGCTGAGGTAGAAGGCAAGAGAGTGCAACACAGTCCTCGTGCCTGCCTATTATCAGAGTAGAGCTTTGTAAGAGACGAGCGTCACCATAGACTGTAGTATAAACTCAGTTGGGATGTGTGTGCTTGTTTTTTGTTTAGTTGTTTTGCTTGAACCCTTCCGTGCATGGTG
>NC_054545.1:44633638-44666138 GCF_017654505.1 Polyodon spathula
ACAGACACAGACACACACACACAGACACACACACACACACACACACACACACACACAGACAGACACACGCACACAGACAGACAGTTGGGACAGGACATACAGCACACAGCCACACACACAGCTCTGGACAGACACATGACACACACGGTGTGTGTCCTCACACTGTTGTGTAACGCCACATCAGACGTGTGCTGCGCACAGAAAAATTACCACATATTTCGATGTCGGTTTTAAATCGTAGGTGATCTTACAAAAACCCTAAATTCTGTATAAGCATTTTTTTCAAAAAAAATAATAATAAAAAAATAAAAAAAATAAAGAAAAACTACATGAACACAATTTTGATATTTTATTTAACGTTATGCAATCAAAATAAAACTACAAAATGGTATCGCAAAAAGCCATAATAGTACAGTAGTTTTAGAAACGTCACATTTTAACATTTTTGTTCAGTATATGGAAAACTACAAAGTGGTGTGTAATTCCATACGTTAACGTAACATTATTCCAGCAGGCTTCAATCAGCTGTATGAAGCAAAATGAGTTCATTCTATAGGGTTATGCAAAACTGTTGGCCAGAGCTGTACTCTTTTACTGCATGGTGCTGCAGTTTTGAGGGTAAGTGGGCTTTTAAATGGATTTCAAATGAGTATGAGTAAGGCTTATGAGTGCTTATGAGTAAGGAGAGCTGTAAGTAAATGTACCAGTTAGCTTGTAATATCAATCAGTTGCCACGTGTTATTTTTACACAAAAACCTCAAGGATATACTCATTAGATGGTGTTGCTAATGTACTGCTTTTTGCACAGATTGGAACATTTCTAGCAACATTTTGTTTAAACTTGGAATATGTGGTTTGTAAAAAAAAATATATATATATATATATAAATCTTCAAATCTAACTTGACAAGCAATAACAGGTCTGGTGGGTTTGAAAAAAAAAAACAACAAAAAAAAACATTTCCCCCCTACTTCCTGCTATTATTAGATCTCTTGAGTTTACTGCAGAGACCTGCACAGCCTCCTCTGCAGAGCCCCAAAATAACCAATAATAAAAAAAAAACGCTCTGTTTTTATGTACTTTGAACCCCACAATTTAAAACCTCGCCTTATACTCAGTACCAGCACAAATGATGACAATAACAAATTATTTACAGCAGGACTAGGGATGGAGATCGCATTGCCCATGTATCCTCACTCAGCCCCTTTACTTACTTAATACCCAAGTATCTCTGGATAGATAATCGTCTGCTCTTTAAACAAAAAATACTCAATATTTTAATGCGCAAGACATCTCACTAGTAGAAAGGTGCCCCGATATGTTCTCTTGTTTGTTAACGGATAACTTGACTGAGACTACAAGTAGATTGTTTCAAGAAACAAGGAATCATGTTTTTTCAAGAGTAGACCTGGTTTTTACACTGAAAATCATGTTCCAAAAAGCATTTGGCCAATCTATAGAGATTCTTAGGGCAAGTAACTAAATGGTCAGCTGGCTATGGGAGATGGTAACTCCCAGTGTAGTGGCATGGTTTGGAGAGTTCCTCAAAGACCCAATGTTATTCTTATGTACACAGACGCATCAGATCTGCCTTCTTTTCAGGCAGTACAGTGGTCTTAGTGATCACATGTTATAGTGGGAATGATCACATGGATACTTGCAAGACGATTGGCTGACAATAAATCCGGAACTACCAGAGATGACCAGTTAGCGGTTTTGCTAGTAAGCCCATGCCCCAGCCATTTAGATGACAAATGAAACAGCAAATCACATGACAGCTCATTGACACAAGCGCTTTATGATTTCAAGTAACAAGCCACACAGGCGTTATGCGACGGCTCTGCGCTTCAATGCAGCTGCAGACGGCTGTTATTTTCACCGGGGAAGTGACTTGATTTTCTTTCTGCCCAGTAGAGCACAGCAAGCAGATGCCATCACTGTCTATCGATAAGCATGACGGCGGTTTACATTAAAAACACATTGAATCCCCAAAAGCAGCTTCTATTTACATCCCTCTGCAGATCAATTCTATCATTTTTCTCTGCTTAATACAGCACACACAGGGCCTCGTTTATGAAAGGGCACTAAACAGTATGCTGAACCATCATCAGAATGAATATGTGGTTTGTATGGTAATGCATGATAATGTATTTAAACAAGGCATCCTGTTCTGAATAATGAGATGAGCTTTAGTCACGTTGTATTTACTAAAGGGCGATGATTGTAGTGTGCACTTAGTGAGCGATAATTAGTTCGTTTGGAAACCAGGATTTAACTAATGGTAGGAAAACTATTTAAACCTATTTTTTTCTGGGGTGAAATCTATCTGGCAGCATGGAGGCATTACTTGCATTAAAGTTTTTGTATAGAGCAGTGAAAATGACCTGTAAATAACAGTTATATTAAGCATGAAGAAAAGTGAATGAATGCTATAATTTCATAACGGTTATTTTATAGTTCATTACACTGGTACAAATAGCAGAGTGGTTGAATACAACACTGGACCAAACAAGATATTATAATTCAAAGCAACCTCCTCCACTAAAAACTCCTCAGCATGCAGTTTTAGTTTGCGTTGCCTCTGCCTGTCTCTTGCAGAGGGCTGCGTCTGTTGGCACACAATCTTTTCACTGACTCCCTTGTCATCTTCTGAACTCACTGTCTCGTTTTTTTTTTTTTTCTTTTTTTTTTTTTTAACCCACAGGAAACTAATTAGACAGCAAGAGGAAGCCTGGAACCAGGCGTGTGAAATTTGTGAGTTCTTGCAATTTTGCCATTGTACTTGTTTTTGGTTTGGTGCCCACCACTGCACGCTTAACGCAGGTAACTGGAAACGTAGCTGCAGAAAGAGCTCAGGAAAGCACAGGAAAGACGTATTTCTGAGGTTGTGCATGGTAAGTGGAGCAGCAGTAATGTGACAAACAAAACACAGGGATGTTGGCATCACCCAAGATATTTAAAACCAGCAGTAGAATGTTGTTTTTTTTTTTTTTTTTTTAATACTCCTCTGGCTTTTAAGATACAGTTTCTGAAGAGTTCTAGGTGCTTTCCAAATTTATTCTAATTGACTTTAATAAACCATATCCTCATTCAGAAACCTGTAGTTCAGATTCCTCAATACCTGGTTAAAAATCATTGCCCAGTCTTTTGTAGCCTTGCATTTGCCATTTCCTACCTTGTTTTGCTTTTGCCATGCATTCCAGAGTAAACTTTTTTTAAGGGCATTATGCAGGGAGTGAGGGATTATAGAAACTGAATTGGGTCAGTTTTAAAGGTAACCTACCTTGATCTGTGTCAACTGAGGGCTGAACCACATATTCTTTTGACACTCTCTCGGTGTCAGAGGTGTGACTTTCGTTCATGGGTAGCTGAGATGAGAAGTCTGTGGGACCCTCCTGACTCTCTGAAAGGTAGAGTACATTAGTGGATTGGTTTACACCCCCTAAAATAATAACTTAAACCCCCAGTCTAGTCTATGATAGTGAGCGACCCACACGTCATCAACCCCCATCCCAACTGGAAAGACAACACCACTACTGGTTACTGGATACTGGAGAAACAAAAACTGAAGCTGGCATGCTAGTAATTGATAAGTGTTCAAAGTTTCGAACGCTCCATATGGTTTTCATAGGAATAAGTTCTTGCAATGACTAGAGACAAGACGGATTGAAAAAAAAATGTGCCATTTATTTTGAATGTGTAAATCACTGTGTTGACGTCACGTGAATGTGCTCTATGTAATCTAAATCTGTACACTAAGCCTATACAGTACAGCAGTAAAATCAAATGACTACCTAGCACACTTTCTTTCTACTGTAGCCTATAGGCTGCCAGTAACACAAAACAAATCATAACTTCCTAATACAATAACTTTTTAATACAGCCATTGATCCCAGGCATGCTACCCACTAAGGGATATTTAGTTACATAGAAACTGTTTCAGTTTAAGTAAGTTAGCTTTCTTTTATACTGGGTAGCATCAAACACAACTCTTCAGCAGCTGATTGCTTATCCAATTCTACTACACACATCTGTATACAAAAGTATGTACCAAAAAGTCCCAATATAGAATAACGACGGCTCTAATGCACAAAGAAAAAAAAACAAATAAACAATATACTGTACATGCAAATCAACCAATCCTGAACTTAGGAGATCCATGACTGACAGATGCTTGTCAGTATGTTCAACACAAAGATGCATGCATTGCACATTTTGTCGAGTGTTGTTTGAAGTTGCAGAGAGTAAGCAATCTATTAGTTTATCTGCAGGCTGCAGCTGTTCCTGCAAGTCATCAGATTCCAGTGTGAGTGAATTATCTTTAATAAAAAACAAGTGCGTTAGTTTTGAAGAAATATAACCTTTAGAAATGTTTCAGCTGTGTGGGACAGGAGTTCCACATCTCTTTTGTTGGTGGTGCAGTGGTTAAAGAAGGGGGCTTGTTACCAGGAGGTTCCGGGTTCAAATCCCAGCTCAGCCACTGACTCCCCGTGTGGGACCCTGAGCAAGTCCCTTAACCCCCTTGTGCTCCATCCTTCGGATGAGACATAAAACAACCGAGGTCCTATTGGAAGTGACTGTGCAGCAGCAGTTGTGATGCCTAGTCTCTGTAAGATGCTTTAAATAAAAGCGGCTGCTTAATAATAATAATAATAATAATAATAATGCAAACACTGCTGACTCTTGCACAGTTTTGGAGGAAATGAAGGAAACACCCCCTCCTGAGCATTTGGCCCAATTCAGCTAGAATGACCCATCTACTGTATTGCTCTTAATAACAATCCTCATTAGTTTAGTTTAGTTCACTTTGTGCTCGCAGGTAGCGCCTGAACATATAAATAACAATAAAATAACTCCAAACAATTACTGCACATCCAAAAATGATATATATATATACATATATATACATATATACACACAGAGACCATAACCTACTGCTCTTGATATCCTGTCGAAGTCTGTATTTTGTCGCGTTGCCTTCTTTCTGAATAGATCAATATTTTCCTGTTATTACGAAGCAATTGAAAAAGTTGCAGAGCACATCTATATGTAACCTGATATGGGCCACTAGGCTAGATCATTCAGAGATTCTAGAGATTCTCAAAGCTATTTACTCCAAATCGTCTTTATGGAAACAAAACCAAATAAAACTTCCAAAACGAACAAGAAACAACTGAACGATACTTCACTCGGGCCCCTTTAAAATGAGTCAACGGTGGCACCCAGGCACAGTTCCCTGTTGATTATCCATCCCGCTGCGAGAGGTAAGGCAGGCTTTAAAAACCACTTACTGACCTATTTCTTGATCTGCCCAGTTTTAAAAACCCTGCTGAGTCCCCAATTCCACGTGTGGTTTCACAGCAATTAAGTTGCACACACGCAACCACATGTGGAAACGAAGCTACTGCAAACTGCTACAAATTTCATTTAGCATTTAAATTGCTTTATATGGGGAAAAGTGGCATCCTCATCATGCACTCATGTCTTCCATGTGTGAAACATATATAATATATAAAATAATGACCAGAAGAGAGTTTTTTCTCGGTCCTCATATGAGGTGCATGAAAGGGTTAAGAGACTCAATAAGCTAGATTCTCAAACATCAAAATCATAAAATTGCAGGCAATAAAGTTGCACATATTGTTTGAAGTAAATAGTAAATAGAGAAATGAGCCAATAGTACAACACCATACACAAACTGAACACGACGCGGACGACCTACAATTTGTAGTTTTAAAAATAAGATGTAGTGAAAATGAAGACAACGGATAAATAGGGCCAATACCACAATGGCTGAAGGGTTAGAGGAGGCGGTGTGGTGTGTTGGTTAAATAAAAGGGCTTGGAACCAGCAGGTCCCGGGTTCAAATCGCTGCTCCCTCACTGTGTGGGACCCTGAGCAAGCCACTGAACCTCTCGACTACACGTCCCATTTTTAACTATGTAGTAAATTACATCAAAAGCACATCAACATATTCCAATAGAAATAAGTCAGTGTAGTTACCATGGCATAAGAAGCCATTCAGTACCTCTACTGTTTGTTTTCAAACACACTTTCCCTTGACAAAAGCGTGCTAAACATACCGACACATAGGGAAGTTGAGCAAAAACTATATTAGTGGTTGGCATGGCTGGAAAATCCAGAACCAGTTTGTCTTTTTCAGGTAATGATTAATAAATAAATAGAGATATTAATGTTCATGATACATATTTAATTATTATATAGGACATATATATGTAGTCCCTTCAGATCTGTAGACTTGTGTAACCTTTTTCAGTATAGCTACCGTAAATTGAACAAAACTGGGTTTTGACGGCTTGGGTGTCTGTTTGGTTAACAATAAAGCGTCGCTCCTGATCACTAAACATGTGGCATCCAAGCAAATCACTGGGTGGAATGTCTTTACCGAGCAGGAGAAAACAGAATTTGCAAACTCTGCCAGGAAATAGTTCACTCAAAGGAGGAAGCACTCTTCCTTAATGGGCTCCACATTATTTTTATTTACTTGCTTATTTATTTTTAAATAAAAACTGCTTACTTGATCTTTTTGGTAAGAAACTCTGTCTGTGCAATAACTGTAGATAAAGCATTCCGTATTGGAAGCCAGGCGGTTGTTTATATTAATGGATCACAGAGTGATCACCGACATAAACCAACAGGATGTTGTTATGGTGTTTGCGTTCTTATTATTGAGGTGGACTTGCCACTCGCTGTGTGTTATTCTTTTCATTGATATCCTGTCAGTTAAGAAAAGGCTTCATGCAAAAGCTTGTTTTAAAGTTATCTAAGTCCTTAGCGCTTTCTAATTAAACTGTACTGTACCTATATGTAGATGTTTCTAAAAACAGAAGAATTGTCTTGATGTCACTGTGCTGCAGCAAGCAGGAATTGATTCAATGAGATAAGGCATCTGTACCGAACCTGAGAAAATACGCCTAGTTTCAGAGCAGAAAGCAATACTTCTCAAGGCAAAAAAAAAAAACACTTCTAATTTGAGCAACACACCTCCCACTTGATCTTGCTTCAGTGACAAAATCAATCACATGTATCCTGAAACCCTGTTAGTCATGAGAAAGTGGTGTGTAGCTCCTTAGCTTCGTACACTATGCCGTGGTATTTGACCCACTTTAAAAGGCTTCCTTGCAGAGTATGAATTGGAAATAATATTACAGTAGCAGACCTTATACAGTAACTCCAAATATGTTTTCATTTTTAGTTACTTTTGGACGTGTGGGTCATTAGTAACAGGTGAAGGTACAGAAGGATGTCTGGCCTCCTGGCTATAGGTGGCACTGATGTCAACGGCAGACTCCCCTCACGTGGATGATGGAGCCCTTTAAGGCCACCATATTTGTGAGGTCAAGTAAGGTAGATACAAGGAAGTAGCGCTCTCTGGTCGGCCATGTTGGTAAGGACCCTTGCAGGTAGTCCAGGTCCAGCCTGATTGGAGAGGTGGAGCCTCTGAGTATATAGGGACTTATCTTGCTTGGAGCCTCTGGTTGGGGTTTGAAGGAAGACAGGCTGACCAGGGGCTAAAGAAGGGAGTGTTGTGTTTATAACTTTTGTCCTCAAGATTGTTAACCTTTATACCTCATCACAGATGCTCATTCCTGGGGATACCAGTGAGCTGAGAACAGAGGAACTAAGGACTGTAAACAAGTGGGACTCGAAAACCTGCCCTGAAAGGACTTTGGGGAAACTCCCTAATGAGGCGTTTTGATTTATTTTATTCTGTTTTGCTGTAAATAAACCTTGTCTTCATTTCCTGAAAAACCATTGCATCTCTGTTTTATTCTGTGCCACCATTTACACTTCGGTATTAATTACACCGTGTAACAAATTTATTTATATTTTTTGTTCCTGGGTAGTAAGTGTTATTTCCTAATTGCTTATGCCTCAAAAGTATAGAAAATGACTTATTCCCCACAAACTTTGCTTTTGTGACCAGGACAGTGATATTTCAAAATATCACTATTTCCAATGGGAAAACGGACAAATGTGTGTCTTTTCATTCACATAAAGTCAGAAAAAAACAACATATGAATCCAAATTAACATGTATTTATACTAAAGTAATACAAAAATGACTACAAAAGATTTAGAAGTGAGTAGTTTTTCGAGATTTACGATTATACTGTATTTACAGTATAATTAAATTAAAAATGTAATTAAAGTATAATTATAATTAAATTTCCATGCTTTTTTCCAATGCTTTCCACTGGTTTTCCCATAATGTACCTCCATATACCACAGTTGGCGAACCACGTTGTTTTACAATGCTTTATTTCTGAGGTGTACAGAACATCGCTTTCCTATGCTTTACCATGATTTCACCGTGCATTGCTATGCTATGCATTGCCATGCTATGCATTGCTGCATCACGACATACCATTTGCAGGTGTATCACAACAAAATGTATTTAAATGAATAACTTACTAGGTAACAAGATACTCTGACATAAAATAAATAACACATGTATTTATAAATGCATTATTGCATCAGTGAACGTATTAGTTAACCAATCAATAAATACATGCATGAATGAATAAGTAAATAAATAAACAACAAGAAAGCATAACTCTCACCTCAGTGTTTAACATTCAAATTTACAGTACAATTTAAAAAAAAAAAACACTGAATTGTATAGGTCAGACAGTTCACAGTAACATATGTTAAGACAGAGAAAATTCCTCCACAAATGAGAAAGTTTGCAAAGATTTTTGGCTGCATCTTTTACCCTTAATTGTCAATGCCCAAAAAGTGGGCTGTGCTGGTTGTGTTAAATGCATTGGCAGCTGCTGTCATTTACTTGCAGAGATTACTATCCTGCACACCACAGATTTGCTTCAAACCTTCATACCCACTTCACACTTTGTTCAGTTTATTCACTTTGTGCCCACAGAGCCAGCACAGGTACATCTCAATAGCGCAGCACTAATAAAATTAAGCACAAACTGTAGGTTTTAGTTTAGTATGTGCAAGTCACTTCTGCCCTCTGAGATATTTTTGCAAATGTGCACATTTTCTTCTGGGCTGACACTGACAAGATGAAATCTTAGAACATGCAGGGCTCTATTCACCAAACTTTATAGACGTTGCCGTTCACAAAAACCTTTACAGTTTTAGAAAGTGCTTGTTAGTTTATCATAGCGCTGTTTAACTGGAGAGAATTCTTTTCAAAAACATTCCTGAAAATTGTCCTTCAGGTTTTGTGTAGAGGGCCCCCAAGCACCGGACTTCTTTTGGGTTTACTTAAAGTTGCTTTTTTAAGAAAAATAAACTGTTCCTGTTAACCCTTTAAGGTACAAGGGACATATGTGCCCCACAAAGAAAAGATGCCAAGAACAATAATAATAATGAAGATGGATGCAGTAACTGTATCAATTAAACATGCGATTAAAACCAAGATTATACATTTTTTTAAATCTCAAGATTTATTGCGATTCATTTTTTTTTTATCGATTGACGGCCCTAATAAAAAGTAATGCTGTATTTGACATTGCCTACATAAAAACAGATAGAAGGGTGAAGATTTTAGTGATATGTGTAAAATATTTTCCAGCGTAGGCTGGTGTGATGCTGGAGGTGAGGGGAGGGGGGGGGGACGACGACACACACACTGGACGACCAACTTGAATGCTCTTCATTTCACTTAGAAGGTCTAATCACTTATCACTTCAGCCCTGTTAGCACAAACTGTACCTAAAATATCCAGGCCCACACTTTTATTGAAAAAAAAAAAAAGACGTGAAAAGATGAAAACCACAGTTAAAACACACGTGTCAAAGGCCATCTTCACACATGCAATTTTGCAGTGCAGTGCAGTGTGTGTGTGTGTGTGTGTGTGTGTGTGTATATATATATATCATAGATATATATATCTATATATAGATATATATATATATATATATATATATAAACGTGCGAGTATTTTATAACGCTCTGCACTAAGAAATAAAAATTGCATATTTTTGTCATGCGTGTTTCATGATGCTACTGAACTGCATATTTTATGTATAAGCTTCTTTGGCTCATGTTGATAAGTTAACACTGGCATTGTTTTTTAATTAGAAAGTCATTCACTTTTTACAGTATCCCTTAGCTATTCCTGAGCGGCATCCTCTATTTCTATTATCAATAAGCAGTAAACGATCAATCAATCAATAAACTATTATTTACAAATCAATATCTCTAACCTTCAAATAAACTGCATTATATTTATTTCCCCATTTTTGACAGTGCCGTACATAACATGTTACTTTATGTAGCTATTTCTCAAACAGTTGAGAATGGTTTTCATGAACTGCAAAATTGGTTTAACTCATTATTCAAAGTGACTTAAAAACAAAACAAAAAAACACCTTAACAAAGCTACTGTTCAATAAATCCTTAGCCCCTTAGCCCTTTGAGTTACAAGAGTCCTCTTGTGAAAGTGATGCTAACCTTCTTATTTTTGCAATGAGGTGCATGAAACAGGGTTTGAAATGTACTGTCAGGCTGGATAAGTCGCTGCCATGCTTACAATTGCCACATACAGATTCCATTTACTTGCACTGTTTCTCAAACTGCTTCCAAAAACAAGTGCAATTTACCATCATCCAGCATTATGACCTTGTGAGTACTATTACTGTAATAACATCCAGTTAACCTTTGCGGGGTGGGGGGACACGCACGAACGATAGAAATGAATACTCTCACATTAAAAATAATAACAGCAGACGCCTTTCTTGACATTTCAACTTGAAAAGGATTTTGAATCCCTCCCATTCGATTCTGAGACTGATTGACAGTCACCAAACGATAAAGGCATTTTAAAATCTGAATCACGATAGCCTCACAAAGACTGCTGCCGGTAGCTTAACACCATCACAGCTAAAGAAAGAGAAATGATTATACTGTTTTGACTTCACAGAAAGCGAAACAGGTCGTTATATATGTGTTCTGCGCAGCTACTACTGACAGCAACGGAATCAGCTGCCGCAGTGCCAGTAACAATCTTACTGGTAGTAACACCATGTGCGTAAAATAAAATAATTGCAAAGGATGCTATATGCATAACACTTTAACACCACGCCAAATAAATAAATAAAAGCCTAATTCTTTGAAAGACTGCAATGTTTTCTCAGCTGTATGCTAGCAAACGTGTTCAGTAAACCTGGAACACGCTACGCCGCAGAAACCGGGCAGTTATCAAGGTACAAAGTTATGTATTCGTAATAGACTGGTACTAAACGCTACACTGGTATATTGCCCTATTTTTTTACAGTCTAAGCTGCACCAACCCTAACGCATCTTCTCACTGTGCTAAGTACTAGACACAGGCTTCAAATGCATGCAATGTCATAATGCCCACAGAAATGAGTGTCCGTTTCCCTGTATCGTGTTCCGCACACCTGCTTTAGAAGCACTCAAGAAAGTACACACAAAGATTTTGTGTTTTATTTCTTTTTTTTGCAAATTAAGAATTGTGTGAAGTCATTCCTACCTGACATCCCTGCACCTGCTCCTGCGAGCCGCTTTCAGCTCCGCCTGCTTATTTCTCAAACTTGCCGCTATTGCGCTGGATCGCGCAGCTCGCGGGAGACTCCCTTCTCCACGCCGGTGCTTGGATAGCACAGCATGACGTCACACGCCATCCCTAGGAGACGGGGACGGGCGTCTTAAAGACACAGGCGAGTTTGCTTTTTTTTCTTTTCTTTTTTTTAAAGCGACAGTAACCTGTTTCGTTCCTGTTTTCTTTTTCGAGTCCTGAAGAAACCAGTCAAATAGTTAAAGGTCCAAGCAGATGTCGTTCGCACAGTAATTAGCTCGAACACAAGCATTCAAAGACATGGATAGTCCTTTAGTCTGTGTAGCGTGAATGTTACTTATTTTAAAGCATTTGTAGGGCGTACACCAGGCATAGCTTCACTAAGCTGTACGTTTATGTTCCCAACTTTTGTCGAGCTAAAACGCAACTATATACAAATCAATGCAATTGTAATTTAACCCTAAGGACACTTTGGGTAACAGCGCTGTTGTTGGACGGACGCCAGTGTCTACACTTGTATATCTTTATCAATACAATTTACAATTGAATTCGCCCCTCGTCCAAGAATGACGCGGAAATAACCAAACATGTGCAGTACTGTATGTGACGCACAGCGCCTCTTAGTGGACACTTCCTGGAATGACATCTGTGTAACTTTAATACTCTCACATGCAATGTAAGCGGTAAATCATTTCTGTAATGTGTTCAGACTGCTTTTGCTTAATTACATTTAATCAGTTGTATTATTATTATTATTATTATTATTATTATTTATTATTATTATTATTAGTAGTAGTAGTAGTAGTAGTAGTAGTGTATTATTACTATTATTATTTTACAATAACCACTTTACGCTATCAGTAAGCAGGACTTGTAGACAGTCCAGTTTGAGTACATTCCCAGGTCAGCTGCAGGTACACAAGAATACAATAATTTTATTTCATTGACATGGTGTGTCGGGGGCCATGCATTGTTATTTGTGTATCATTCGAAAATATACTAATACAACGTATTGAAAGTGCATTGTTACTAAACGGCGGGGTCTTGGGACAGTCAACCTGTACTTATCTATTTTACAAGCACTTCCTGTAAGGACAATTCAACCGGAAGCATACAAGTCATCTGTGAGCTGACTGCTCCCTCTTTATGGCACGTGCATCTAGGTTTTCTTAAAAAGTTGCAGAGTTCAAGTTACTTATAAAATGTTACAGCTAACTTGGAATCTGCAACTGCGTAAGAGCTGAAAACAAGTAGAAAGGTCTAATTAAGCGAATGATCAGTTCAATGAAGGGTCTGGTTCAGTTTGAGAGCTCAGTTGGAATGAAAACCAGCAGCCACATGGGCTCCCAGGACCGAGTTTGAGAAGCCCTGCTTAAGCCATTGCCAGGCGCTGGAAACTTTAATGAATGAGTAACATAAAGGGTAAAAACGTTTTTGTTTTTTACATCAAATGTAATGCGTTGCCATATTTAGTTACCTGCCTGTAAAAGGAACCAATACAGTTACAAGTTACTGGAAAATGTAATCAGATTACATGCAATGCGTTACTCCCCAACACTGATCACTGGTATGCATTTTCTTATGCAGCGTTATGAAGGTGAAACACAGAGTGTTCAAATACATGCTTCCATGCCTTTAAGGTAAATCGTCGTTTATAAATATAAAGTAACTGGCGTCAACATTTTAAAACAAACATGCGACAATAGGATGCCTGCTATTAGGGGGTATTAGTCCTTTATTTGACCAACCAGCAGAATACATTACATAACATATACATTACAATAACCCTGGTATTTCAAACCAGTACCCAATTTCTCGTTAAATAATTTCGATCAGCCTTCAGTATAATCAATTCGATTTTCTTCAATGCAGGAAAACGAGAACAAATGCGTTAGACACACATCGGTCCTGGGCAAGGGATATGGTCTTGCATTAGGGGGCATGCTGTGACATCACTTGACACTGCCCTTCAGCATGTCTACGGTATCTCTTCCGTCTCAGGGAGCAATTGGTGGGCCTCCATCTGCTCTAGCTGGCGCTCGTTTGCGCTGTCGCGTTTTACGCAGGTGGCCTGGTGTTGCGTCTCCCAGGTTCCGTCCTTGTGCGAGCAAAAGCACACCGTGTTGTCATCCACCTCCACACTCACCCCCGCCGGGATAATGGTGTTTGCCGCGAAGCAGTTCGTCCCTGAGAAGGCAAAAAATAGCCTTTACTGTTGATAGTTACACAAGACTCATTTACATCAGGGTTTGTCAGGCCACGGTTTGTTTAATCCGTATTTACGCTGAGAAAAACATACTGAAATGATGGTCTTAAGCCATAACTTGAAGTGCCTGTACTATATACTGCAGAACTAAGAAGAACATTCAAAAATATTACCCTGTCTACTATACGCAAGCCTGCCTTTGGTTTCTATAAAGAACCATTTTTGCATACAGATTGACTGATATGTAATAGTTTTAATAGCAAAGATTCTAAATAGAACACTAGGGGTTCCATAATCTGATGCTTCGGAAGCTGACAGAACCCTTGGAACTTGGTTTCAGGTCACTGCACGGCACACCAGGGGAGACTTAGCAACATCAAACTAGGTCTCCCGGTCACCTGAAACCAGGTGTCAAGCCACTATCCCTGAAAGGGGGCTTTGTGTTTCCTCAGCTATACCGTACATTACCTGGAAATACTAGAAACTAAATAGGGTTCTATGGGATCAATAGTTCTATTGAGTTGGGATTTATTGACCCCCATACCACTAAATATACAGAGGCCAGATATTCAGCACAGAATATGTTTATAAGTTTAAAGGGTTTAAAGACCACGATTTTGTTACAGTTACCATTTTTGCAGATCGGGCAGCACTGGTGGGGCTCATATGTTGGGTCCACACACAGGAGGGATGGGCACTCAGCAACCATGCAGTACACTTCTCTGTTTGCCTCACAACGGCACCGTTCACAGGGCGATAGCTGTAACAGACGAAGCACGCATCACTGCTCCGACGACACTGGCAGTATTCTCTTTGTTGGTTCTCACTTGGGCAATGGAAAGAACGCGCCGCGGGGTTGTGACTCTGCGGCAGCGCCCAGTCAATGTACAGAGCAGAACTACTGACCCACATACAAAGATCAACGGCGCTGTTATTCTATTCGGGGCGCTGCATGTTGATTTGCTTTTAAGCAATGCGATTCATGATCGTAGAACAAAAACATTAAAAAAACAAGTTTTAATATCATTTTAGAAAAAAAAAAACATTTAAAAAACGTTTTTTATAGTGTACTTCATTGTTAATAGATTTGATGATACTTTTAAATGGGAGCTTTCCTCTACTTTTATAATAATAAACTATTATTATTATTATTATTATTATTATTATTATTATTATTATTATTATTATTATTAATAATAATAATTAATAATAATAATAATAATAATAATAATCACAGCCATAAATAACTCCTTTGAAAAATGGCTTACATACAAAGAATATAAACGACATTTTCCATAATTCTAGACTTTATAGAAGTTTATAACAACAATGATAATAATAATAAACACCGTTTGAAATGAAAAGGTTATTTATAGTCTAGTTAACCTCCCTCTAACGTGGAGGGTATCCAGCACCCAGTATTGCCCCTCCTGCATTATTAAAATGTTATGAATCCAGCCTGACAAGCCAGAATGGTTCACATGCACTACACTACTGTACGTGCTGCTGAGCAGGTACAAAAATTGATGTTTTACAGGAACGGGAATCTAGTTACACACATACATTTAAAAAATGACTGGTCATTACAGGGTTAAGGACTAGGCATGATAATACGAGTAATAGTAATAGTATCGTAATAATAATAATAATTACCTCAAACTCTTCAAGCAACTTGTACTTCTTCCCTCCGTACTCACAGACGTTCCTTATCTCCACGCAGTAGGGACAGCAGGACCTGAAGCTCACCCGAGAGCAGCGCGGGTGAACCCGCGGACACCGCGGCTTTACGCACAGGGGGCCCTCTTCTGTGCAAATGCAGGGGCAAGCGCTCGGGGCCGGGTAATAGGTCTCTCCAATAGTATACACGAATCCGTGGTCATCTAGGCACCACTTACCTCGGTAATCCCCGAAATCGTACTCGGACTCGTTTTGAGAAGAATACTCCGAGCTGGCACAAGTTAAGCAGATCACTTGGAGACAAACGCACAGGTACGGTGAAAGAAAGTGAAGCAGCAGCATCGTTTTCATCGGGTGATATCACGCTAGCACTGGCAGTCCTTCACTATCATGGAAGGACCACATGCAATCACAGCCAACTGGCTTCAGTGATCCTTCAGCGCCAATCAAATATTGCAAAGCTCAGGGATGTGTGAATAGCACGGCGTAATTAAACACAGAATTCAGCTTATTACGCTCGGTTTGAAACTGTTCCGTTGTGTCACTCTGGTCCCGGGCAATGGTTCATTAATGCCATGACTGATCCGCGCTTTCAAGTGTGAAAAATATCTCTATGACCTTATTTTAGAAAGTACTGCGTTCAAAAAAAAAAAGACATGTCATTGATTTATATATAAAAAAAAAAACTTTCAATTTTTTCTTTACAAAATTAAATTATTAATACAGCAATCTGACACAACAGATGTAACGCATTGCAATGTTCATTGTTCTAATTGTTTGAGAATATGCATTAGTCGCATATTTTGTACTATGCTTTTTTTTTTTTAACTGTATATCATTACGCATTTCTGTGTATTTAAAGTATTATGGATTTTCTTGTTGTTACTGCATCTTGTAAAGCGCTTATTGCATCTTGTAAAACGCTTTGTGATAGTGGTCCAGATTGATTGATTGATTGATATACAATGCACACGTTACCAAAATACACGTGGGTATGGTTGGATTTATGTTTAATTCTTAAACATCCAGTTCGCATACATACAGTGACTTTTCTTTTGTTTTCTTTTACTGCTTTCTACTCTTTATCTCACGATAATGTGTTTCTACTCAAGCTGCTGTAGGTTATTGACCCTTCTGAACCAATCAGGTTGTGAGCCCAGTGCCATGAGTACAGATTGATTTTGTTGTTGGTTTCAACCACGCATGTCATGTTTTACCAAACCTAATTTTAGCAAACACTACCTTAAAAAATGCATGTTCTCCACCCGGACGCCGTATAGCAAGTGTACGTTAAACTGTCTGGGATGGTGTCGATATTAATACAAACTATAGCACGTTATCTGTTACATACTGTATAGTCAGATTTCTGTTCACAAATGCTGATGTGTGATGGCTATCAGTCACTGAATAGCTCAAATGTTGTTTAAAATTAGATGCTTTTAGCAAACACGTCATAATACTTAGAGGTTTACGCGTACACACACACACACACACACACACACACACACACACACACACACACACACACACACACACACACACACACATGCGGCTTAAAATTGTTTATGTTTATGCACAGGTAAACAAATAATATAGTTAACTGTAATAAAGTATGGTATATATGTTTATTCTTAAGCATAGACATTTTTATTAGTTTTGTTTGGTAATGTCAAGGTCAACAAATTCGGCGAGGTGAGGTCATCATAGGCGTACCCTGAGCTGGCGCAGAACACGTGTGCACCTGTGCGCTTTACAAGTTTCAAAAGAAAAGAGTTTGGGTCAGGATTGCACAACGGAGGGGACGGGCTCCCCCAAATATTAAATATGGACCATTATTTGTTTTCTATTGGTAGGTGAGCAAAGCGGCTACAGTTTCTGGTTATTTATCCAGCCAGGTAATATTAACGTATGTGTAATTAAAGTGATCCTGGAAGTGGCAGATAAAGCACGAATTAAATATTAATATAATACCCTCACACGTCTAAATAATGTACCTAAGCAATAGTTTTTGATAGAACTTAGATGTATTATTCTTATTCTTATTCTTATTCTTATTATTAGTTGTTTAAAATGACAGATAAAGGTCTTGTATATATGTGTTAGCACTCACTCAATATGCGATATCAGTATACTCCATCTGAGCTGTTAGTTATAGGTCATGTTCAGTTCTAATCCTCACTGATTTACTTCAGGTCCTTTTAAAATAGTTGTTATCTTCATATTTACATATGGAGATATAACCTGAAAATACCTGGTGTGTACAGAACATCATTGAACTGTATAATAGTCAAGCCACAGTATATACTTCCTCCACTAGGTGGCGCTTCGCATTAGTCTGTTTAATTTGTTTTAATGCTGTTTTTAATCAAATTGTTATTTCTTTGAGAACCTGACGGTTGCTTTAAAGCAGCGGGTTGGTAAGCTAACTTGCAGAGTTATTAAATCTCAATTTGAATGTCCTGTTATGAAGGAGCCAGACGCAGGCCTACATACCAAATTGTTAATTACTTTCACCGGTACATTTATGAATCTACTGTATGTGTGACATAAGTAATAGTTGATGAATGAATGCAAGAATTGATTCATTTATTGTACACTCTTGAAAACGAAGATTGTGTGCATCCCAATAGTTAAGAAATGTGTCTCTTAGGTTTGTTTGTACTTTAGTCTTGTGACCAGAGGGTAGAATGTCGAGGTGATGGTCATGCTAAGCGACCATCTGGAGTTGATTAAAATTAAACTCTCCCTTGGATCACCAGAAATCGCCTTAGCGACCGTTGTAAGATTGAAGTATGAAGATTAACTTTTAATCAATTCTACATGTTCACTCTGCAGTGGGTCCCTTTTGGAAAAGGGTGGGAAGAAAATGTATGTATAGCAACACCATGACTGTGAAGATGAAACTAACAAAGGGGCAACAATTTCTAACGGCAGCAGAGACGCTTCTCACTTCCCCATGTGTTTTGGAGATGTAATTACAGCTACAGTCATGTAATACTAAAGCAGGATTCCCGACAGCTCACTGCATTATTCCATAATACGACTGCACTTTTTTATTTTTCCAGTAGGAAAAATCTACATCTGTGGGTTATAGAAATTCATATGAATTACCAGGGATTTGCAAAAGAAACATTGCGGGTACAAAAGATAACTTAATTTAGTTAGTTTAGAGTTAAATGTGTTTTTAACTTTTTCCTCGTGCTTTTATAGCTCCTTCTGGTTGCCAGATATTGTAATCTCACTGTTTTGTTTGCTAACAGCATACAACACTGTTTCAAAGGTGTTCGAGGCAGTCAATCTGTAGGCACAAGATCTTGTTCGGTTTTCCTTTGAAAAAAAAGCATGCATAGTCAATCAGTATTGTGGGAAGATGACCCTGATGTATTACATAAACACCAGTTTAACATCTGAGCGCATAGACAGCTGTCGACCAGGATATGGCAAGAACAAGGAAACTCATGCAACCTTGTATAGTAAGTTTCCTCTGCTATTTGTTCCATACTGCATTACTGTTGTATTGTTCTGTTTCAGCTGTTTGTGAGTCATGGTCCTGCAGCTTAGATAATGTGCCATGCACTGACGTGAGAATGTATGGAGCAAGAGATTGCTAGCAAACTATTTTCTTTTTAACATTGTTGTGTTATGTATTTTATTTATTGAAAGTATGGTTCAGGCATCAATACCTTTTGGTGAACTTCTGAATCTGAATCTTTTCTTTTGTTTATATTATAATAATAATAATAATAATAATAATAATAATAATAATAATAATAATAATAATATTATAATAATATTATTATAATTATTATTATTATTATTATTATTATTATTATTAATAAGAAGAAGTCATGTGTTCGTAGGGTACTTTTTGTTGTGTATCTTGAATACAACTAAAGACATGACAAGTTCAGCTGTAGGATTATACAGCGCTGAAAGAGTTAACAAGAGAGTCACGTGGTTATTTGTCTGTCCTTCCGTGTCATTGGTTGTTTGTAGTCAGCTGGTAAGAGTCGTGCCCTTTGGTTGTGCTGTTGATAGTGATGCTGGAAGGAAATGCGTGGATGAGCTCCATTGCAGACCAGTTAATATGAGCAACTACACACACTAACCCATTTGAATAATCGCTGTAGTCTCTCTCTGCCCCTTTAAACCTTTATTAATAGTTGTTAAGCCTTAACTGAATACTAGATTGTTTAAATTAGCGACGCACTACTAGAAACTAACGCAGTGGAAATTGAAAGTCAGTTGTTAAAATAATAAACACAAACCCATAATCATTTTAGATTAATGTATTGAGAAATGACGGGCACTTTAATCTCCTTTTAGCATTTTAACAACAAAGACCTACAGTACATGCCTGTGCTAATCCTGACTGTTAAAAACTTCCAGAGTGTTGTTTCCTGCATCACAGTCTCCAGCACAACACAAACAGAGAGACATGTGGCCTGAGGGGATTTGCAGCAACCACACAGAAGTGAAACTCAGACTGTGTCAGTACTGTACAGGTGGAACTTTATCTGTCACCCACGCCCTATAAATAAGACTGGGAGAACTCAGCAGAGCAGCACATTTCTCCCACGGACACAGAAGGACTGGGGATCAGCAGAAGAAATTGTTTTGAACGAACAGCGTAGAACTCGGAAGAGGAACAGATAGAGAGGTTGAAGATTTGTCTTGTTTTGCTCCAGAATTTTGAGATTGCAGAAAGAGTTTATTCTAAAGCAGTCTTCTCTTGCTCTACTGCAGCATTCCAACACAGAAGAAGTCTTTTCTCGATACAGACGCAACAGAAATACAGCAGACCACTATGGGAATCCTATTCAGCTCAATCTACAAATCCTTCTATGGCGTGGAGGCCAGGATCCTCATGCTAGGGCTTGACGCTGCTGGAAAGACTACTATCCTGTACAAACTGAAGCTCAATGAAGCCGTCTCTACCATCCCCACCATCGGCTTCAACGTGGAGACTGTGGAACCCATGAGAGGCGTGTCCTTCACCGTGTGGGACGTGGGCGGCCAGAACAAGATCAGGGCTCTGTGGAAACACTACTACAGTAATGCAGAGGGGCTGGTCTTTGTGGTGGACAGCTCTGATCCTGAGCGCTTTGATGAAGCCAGAGAAGAGCTGGAGGGGATCCTGAGCCATGAGGAGATGAGCAAGGTGCCCTTCGTCGTCCTGGCCAACAAGCAGGACCTGCCAGGAGCCCGCAGCCCCTCCGTCCTTGTGGAGGCGATGGGACTGAACAAGCAGAGAGGCCACGAATGGCAGGTGCAGGGCTGTTGTGCAGTCAACGGGGAAGGGATAGTGGAGGGCATACAGAGACTCACTGAGATGGTCAAACAGTTCCAAAAAACAAGAAGATTTTAACAGGGGTGTTTTCTTAACTAGATGATAATAGAAGACTGAATAAACTCACGCAGTGTCTAACCTGTTTTAACTGATAATCCTGCGGAAATGTGAATATTCATTCAAAGCTATCTGTTCAGGTCTGCGTGCACTTTGTCTTTCTTCGCACATTAGTTTACAGTGAAAATTTAAGTTAGCCTCTGTTCCTTCATTTTTATTTTATAAACCCAGCATTGTTAGGAAAAAGGTTTGAAAAAAATAAAGATACTGTTCAAATTTTACCGAAATATTGACAACATGAATTAAAATAAATCTTTCTATATTTTGTCACATGTACTTTTAATTACATTGCATTTTTGTGACTGTGTTCTTAATATTTTGCGTTTTTGAAAAAAAAATCTATTTTCTTGTATTGCAGCTTGCTCACTTTTATACTTATTGTTATCAATATTCAAATAAATTATCTACATTATTTCATTTCTATATTTTACTTTGTTGTAAATGTGGGGAATACATTTTAAAACTAAAATGAAGCATATTCACTACGAGCATGACAAACTCATTGAAAAATAGAGGAAATGCTTTTTGCCTCAGGTAAGGAAATCTGTATATTTCTGGCAGTGTATCCAGTACCGTAAAATACTGTACAGTACTTAACAGAACAACACCCATGTAAAATCAATCAATAAACAAAAAAGAGGAATAGCACACAAAAACAAATAATGTTTACATTATATTTTTCATGCAGACTGACGGCTCAGTGTTTGATTTGCTCATCTGTAATAAACACCTGGAAATTCCTGGTTTCTTAATTTTGCAATGTGTTGCAACGACCACAAGATGGTACTAACGCCTTATGATACAGCATGAAATTAGCCTTAATGCAATATCACATCGGAAGACAATGTAACTTTTTATTACTCAGTTTTGGCCAATGCAGCATTTTTGCTTGGAACAAGTTTTTGCTTTAGATTCAGAATATAATGGGGTTTGGACTCTGATCCCTCTAGTTGACCCTTTGAGCATCCAGTTCAAAGATTGTATGAACAACTTTTAAGGGTTACTACCTGTATCTAATCAGGACAGTTTTTTAAAGGCTTATCAAAGCTTGCATTTTTACTATGCTCTACCGTTCGTATACATATGTTCTATAACAAACTTGCTTAGCTATGCCTTTCCCACGCTATACTGTGCTTTCATAATGGCACTGTATTATACCACATTAAAAACTTTCAGCATAACCAATATATTACAAGCATGTGCTGAACTAAGAGAGAGGGGCTGCTGTTCCAAGCTGCCACTTATCCTGCTGCTGGCGCTGTGAAGATGGAGAGAGAAGAACACTTTTCTCTGATTTTAAGTGCAGGGGACAGATCCACTCAACAACCCTCCCACTCGTGCATCCATTAAAACCGAGTGAAGTGCAAAACAGATCAAGGAGCAAAACAGTGGCACACGAATGTCTGTTTCCTCCCATGGCAATCAGGAATGCAATTCTATATATATATTGCTATATAATATATATATATATATATATATAATATATTATATATATATATATATATTTTTTTTTGATTTTGTCTTTCCTTTACCACTCCACTATCAGATTATCCCACGACTCTGTGGGAAGCTCTTCAGAGTGGCTGTTGTCATGGCTGGAAATGTTCTGAAACATTTCCTAATCGTGGATTAGAGCACTCGCCTATTAAAATTTTTTTAAAAAAAGCGCATCACATTACATTGTGATGGCATCCCGCTGGCAACTGAACACAAGGCTGACACACTTTGATATACCTGAGAGCTTTAAACACAAACCCGGGCATGTGAGTGAGTGTGTGTGTGTGTGTGTGTGTGTGTGTGTGTGTGTGTGTGTGTGTGTGTGTGTGTGTGTGTGTGTGTGTAAAACTGATTTGCAACTGGGAGATACATCTGTTTTAAATAAATGTAACACAATATAAATATGTAGGAGAGACAGGTACAACATTCTATGAAATAATACAGAATCACCTATCAGAAAAGTAACCAATAGTTCAAAAATGTACAAAAACATTTACATAACACAAAGACTACAATTTATAGTTTTTAATAGAAATATAACTAGATAATGTACAATATAGAAGAATAAAAGAAGATGATGGCTAAATACACTCAATATCACAATGTCGGAAGATTTAAATAGAATGGAAAAGTAGCTCGTTACATCAATAACTATGCAGTAAATGAGATCACAAAGACATTAATAGATTGAAATAGAAATAACTGAGTGTAGTTATCCTGGCATCAAAAGTACCTCCACTGTTTGTACCTCCTTATATATATATATATATATATATATATATATATATATATATATATATATATATATATTATATATATTATATATATATATCAAGTTAGTGTCACACGCGCCTAAGTAAGATTTTGATTTGCTTTGCTTTGCTTTGCAAATATATTTAATAGCCCCCAATTTACTATGAACTTCTATTATTAGCCAGGCTAAAGATTATTTTAAAATACTATACTATAACTGCAAGGATCAGATGCAAGCAATCAGACAGCTGCCGAAATAGCGATGCTACCAACTACTTTTATTTAATGAAAAAATAAAGGAAAACAAATGGTCATTGAACAAATAACAGTATACAGTCACTTTTCCCGGAGCAACTCACTTCGACTCCTTGACAGCCAGCCTAGCTGTATACTTTTCTACACACCTGCCTCATTTAAACAGACTTGATTCATTATTTAATTAGACCCCAATTGTGGCTCACAGTTTTCTTCATTCTATCCACATTCATTTTAACCTGTTAAACCTGGGGTGGTCTGACCCTCCAGGATCGTGATTGGACATCCCAGATTTATACCACAGATAAACATATATGAAAGTAAAGATAATACTAACCCAAAATAAATCACAAAAATGAACACGATTTCACCCAGTCACACTAACAGTACATCTTTCTTTTAAATACTGGACATTGTAATTTTTTTTTAAATGACTATCATGGTATTTAGTATATAGTTTTCTCAGCATACCGAGGTCCTGTTCTGGGATTCAACACCATGAGTTTTTCGTTACGCATCCTGTCATCCTGTTTTGTCTACAGAGGGAAATGGGTGCATCTTTTTCACACAGGATGGTCATTTTCTCTGCCTCTTCCTTTCTTCTGCACGCCATTCTAACCATTCTACTCCTGGTCTTTGTTCCAACCATGTTCTAAATGGAACCAATAAAAGCTCCATTCAGGCCCTGAAGTAGTTATTATATCACTTTACCTGTTAAACCTGGAGTAAGCCGACCCATCCAGGACTGTGATTCAAAACCCCTCTTTCTAGATCTGTAATTTAAGGGGATTGTAATTTACTTTCTTAAATACACACACACACACACACACACACACACACACACACACACACACACACACACACACACACACACACACACACACACAAAAACACAAGAAATAAAACTTTGCCCAGAAGTGTATTTCAGCTTAATGTTATTCTGAAGTTCAGCAACGCAAGATTCCAAATTTAACTGCTATTATTAAACACAATTGACCCAACAGACGTCTGTTGAGCTAAACAGGGCTCTGCAAGAGTAACATCGTCTCTTTTTTGATCGTGGAGGGAATTCTTTTTATAAACGGCATTGATTTCTAGACTGGCTTTAAACTGACAGCGTGCATGACTAACTGCCAGTGTTCAGTGTGTCATGTTTAGCTGCTTT
The DNA here is from genome assembly GCF_017654505.1 of Polyodon spathula. NCBI lineage: Eukaryota > Metazoa > Chordata > Actinopteri > Acipenseriformes > Polyodontidae > Polyodon > Polyodon spathula. The sequence goes on from NC_054545.1 coordinate 44,658,128, forward strand.
ACAGGCTCCCTCTCATGCTCCAGAGCACTGTGTGTTTGCTCGGGTAAAGGGATACTACATTCCTTGTAATTAGCAAAATGCAATTCGTTCTCTTGAAGGGGAGGAGAGGGGGAGCCAGGAATCTCTTCCCAGCCTGCCTGCCTTGGTGCTAGGCTGCCCTCCCTTCACTGCTTCCTGGCTCTGCCTGAGGACTCGGAGGCGTGTCTACAGCCCAGTATAAAGTCAAAGAAGCTACAATTGTGCAGTCAGTCTAGAGTCTGAGTTAAAGAATGTGTTTCTGTACTTAACTGAGCATTTGACTAAAAAACAACCAGCTCTACCTATACATAACAGGAGCTCTGTTGCACTTAGAAAAAAAGCAAGCCTTGCCATTTTTTTTCTTGCTATTTTAAAGACATTTCATTATTTTTTTTATTTTATTTTTTTTTGGTAGTAGAAATATCTGCCGATTTGAAAACATAAATAAACAAACCTTTCAGCCGCCTGAAAAAAAGGAGTCCTTATATTTCTGTTCCTAAGGATATTCTTGCATTCATTTTTTTGAAAAAAAAAAAAAAGCAAACAAAAAACACATATATTTTGAGGCATCTATCCTCTCGATAAAGGACTGAAGAGTCTTGCACCTGCTTGTGGAGGGAAGGGGGGGGAGGGATCCCGGTCCGTATTCTTCAATCATGCCCTCTTGCCGTGGCATCTCAGTGACAGTCCTCCTGGCGCTCTGGGGCCTGTGTCTGAGCGATGAAGCCATCCGCTGCCCGCCCTGTTCCGAGGAGAAGCTAGCCCGCTGCAAGGCGCCGGTCGGGTGCGAGGAGACTGTGAGAGAGCCAGGCTGTGGGTGCTGCCCCACTTGCGCCCTGGCCAAGGGCAACTACTGTGGGGTGTACTCTCCCCGCTGCGGCTCCGGGATGCGCTGCTTCCCTCCCCCAGGGGTGGAGAAGCCCTTGCACTCCCTGATGCTTGGCCAGGGAATCTGCATGGCAGAATCGGAGCTCACACAGTTACAAGCCACGGGTAAGTCAGCTTCCATTGTCTTTTTATGTGACATTCTGTCGTGCAATGGTTTATTTTCATTAACACTCTTTCAGCACCCTGTAGTATCCTGGAGGGGCATCCCATAGGTTAGCATATAGAATATTGTATAGCATTCTGGACAATACAAGCTTAAATACCAAAGACGACCCTTTCAGACCATAGATTGGTTTACAAGTGTGACCTGGTGAATTGACCAACAAACTTATAACAGTCGTGGGTAGAAGCTTGCAGCCAACCAAATATTACTCTCAAGGCAGCTTCAAGAAACGTACCAATCAACAATGGCACTTGAGTTATTTGGGATTCCTTTACTGTAGTCACTACACCATTCTATAATTGACATGCTTTGTAAATGTTTTGAAAATCTTAAAGCACAAAAAAAAACAGCAACGACATATAGACAGCTTTGAGATATAACAGCATTGTACATCACCCATTTGGCAAACACTTTTACTCTGACAGAAGCATGATCTATCTTTCAGAAGCTCTTGTCAGTCCAAAGTCCCTATGTGATCAAGTTGGTTATCCTTATGTAATACTGATACATCAATGATTAAGCTTTGCAAAAGGTTTGCAGATGAACATAGCATGGGAAGTACAAAAACACTGTTTAAAAAGTGCCTGAACATCTGGACTCAGATCATAACATAAAAGTACATGTAGCATGTACATAGCCTTCAAAACTTCTTCTTCTTCTTCTTCTTCTTCTTCTTCTTCTTCTTCTTCTTCTTCTTCTTCTTTTATATTTCTGTGTGCAGAATGCTCCATTATTTTAACCTTAAACTAAAGCTGAACAGCTGATACTGGATTACTCTTGTTGTAAAATATGTGACATTAATTTGAGCTTAAACAAGAAAGCCAGCTTCTTACTGCACATGGTAAAGTTCATCTACACGGGAACCAAATTTGTAGTCTGAAGCAACCGAGAGAGTTTCTCGCGTCTCAGAAGCTAAAGCAGCCCTCTGTAAATGCAAAGTAAACATTTGCGCTCCCTATACAAGCCTCATCAGTGTAATTGACTGCAAACGACCTGTCATGTTTCAATGAGGCTCTTTACATAAATAAATCATCTCCGCCTACCTTACATCACATTAAATGAGGCTGAACCTTGCTATTTGCATTTTTTTTTTTTTTTTTTTTTTTGTAAATCTTGGCAACGGGCTGTATGGACCTACAGACTACTAGAAAAAAAAAGAAAGAAAAAACCTTTCCCTTGTTGTGGATCAGCCTTGGTTTATAGTGCTTTTTTATTATTTAGACTGCCTTGTTGTATACAGAAAGATCTTGCAAGTCTTGCTTTGAAGCGCAGAGGGCAGCGCTCACACGACAACGCTGTGAAACTGCAAAGCCAGTGCTGTGATCACATATTATAAACCATCTTTAATTTAGAGGGCGGTGTCGTATTTTGGAGAGTCGTTCAACGCTGGTTGTAACGGGACCACAGAGAAGTGGGTGGCATGGTCTAGTGATGTAAGCCACAAGCCGAAACATTTGTGCACTGTACTTGTGTTCCAGCCCTGTTCTAAATTGTTTCATTGAACCAATTAAACCTTTATCCAGACCCTGAAGTGGTTAACTATATTATTTTACCTGTTAAACCACGAGTGGAATTGTACCTCCAGGAACTGGATTGGTCATGCCTGACATAAATCACCTTTCCATGTTTTTTCTAGGATGGTTGATTCTGAGATACTGTAAAAGGTTGATCAAATGAACCTGTTATTATACATTTCTTAGGGCTTTTCTCTCAGGTTCCACTCCTGGTCTTTATTCTAACCCCATTCTAAAATGTTTAACTGAACTAAATAAATGTCCATCCAGACCCTGAAGTCATTAATTAGTTCATTTTACATGTTAAACCAGGAGTAGAATGGCCATCCAGGGCTATGATTGGACACTCCTGCTTTATAGTTACATTGAATGCCCAATATAGCACAACAGCACTCAACAGATGGTCCCAATATATATTTGAACTGGTGACTATTAAAACATGTTGATGGTCTAATTTAAGGCGCTCTAGTTATTTTGTTTTAAATTGATGCTCTACAGAGTGGCCAAGGCAGAGCTGTATTTTTGTGGTTGGTGGATTTTCCGTGGACAGCAGTCCAGTTAAACCGTCAGAGCAATATTGGTAGATAAAAAAAAAAAGGTTGCGGAATGAATGCAGCTTGTGTGGGTTCATGGTTGATGAGGTGAAGCCTAATGAATTAAACTGAATGCACAACACAGTACTGGCCAAAAACCCTGAGAGCTGTCTAAAGAAGCCAAGCTTGGTGCAATTTCAGACTTGTTCTGCACAGCAGGGTGTACCTTATCCCTTGCATTATGCATAGAGAAATCATATTTCTCATATCAGTTTTTTGTGGTTTGCAAACTTTTTTTAGGGGTGCATTTTTCCTGCCTGGAATGAAGATCTTTGAGACCATTTCATATCATTATCATTTACAAAGAATCTGGCTACTTCAAACAAATTGTATGCATATTGAATGCAACTTATATACAAATTGTATGCATACAAATAAAAAAGAACAAAACTGCATGTCCACAAAGTGTAAGTATGACTAATCCCTTCTACAAATTATTTGCCACAGATTTAAAAATGAACTTCTTTGTAATAATCCCAGTGGATAAAGTCCGGCTAAAGCCAGGTGTCCCTTTAAAAAAAAAAGACAGAAAAAATGTTATTGTTAGGAATCTTATCTATCTGTTTCGTGTGGGATAGGGTCACTTTTTAATAAGTAACTACAGTACTGGACACTTCTAAAAGTTAAAGGCCTTTGACTTTGAATTCATTTTAATGCATCGTTCCATAGGCTGGGCAGCACGAGAGAGACACTACACTGTGCATGCATAGAACTGAACATTTACATTTGCGCAATGCCTACGTACATTTGCCTGATTAGGTGCATTTACACACGTCAAACCATAAAGGTGGTGGTATAATATATAAAAAAAAGAACTTCAAAAGCATTGGTTTCTGTTGATGCCCGTTGCTTTATGTAAAGGCAGCATTATAACAGGGCTTTGATCCCTATGAGCTGGACTGGTCTGCATTGGTGGCTTTAGAGCTTTTAACCTCATCTCTTCTCATTGACTAGGGACACAATCTGTAATGGCAGGGCATCACACAACTCATGCAGATCCCTGTAGCCTGCTGCCCGCTGTCTGCAGTACAGAAAAGTCAGGCCCAGCCATCGATGCCAGATGTAATTAAAAATCCTGATAAAGGAGTTACTGTCCAGAGTTTTAACAATGTGGATGTTTTCCAGCAATGTCCTCTGACTTCTCTTCATGCAATGTCAGGGCAATGTGTACTGTCTCTGAAGTAGCAATATAAACATACAGTGCCAGGAATGAAAATGAAAGTTCCTCTAAGGTCAGCTTTAACACTCTGCACTCCAGAAAAGGGGGCAGCACTAGGTGTAGGCTGGCAAACGATTTCCAGTGTCCTAACAGCGGAGCAAAACGATAGCTACAACCATAGATGAGGTTACAGTCGTGCACTGTGTAGTGTGCATGGCTGAGCTAATAGCTAAGGCACGGGAGATGGTAAAAGTGGTTAGACTGTAGCTGTGGACAGTTTCTATGTTTCTATCTGACACCTGGACTGAAAGAGATTTTAAATCAGTCCTGTTATTTTTCATCAACGTAACGCTGTAACATCAAAGCCGATTAATTATAATAGGTAACACTTTAAATGAAGTGTCTCTAATTATTGTCTGTAATTATTGTGTAGTTACATCTCAGTTACAGTGTTACTAGGTGTAGTTACAATGTACTTATTGTGTAAATCTTTTTGCACAATATAGCCCTATCCCTTTTCCTAACCCCCTAACCCTAACCCTTTTCTGACGCAATTGTGTACTTATGTACATCGTGTAAAAAGATTTACAAGTACATTAAAACTATACATAATAACATTGTAATTATGTGTAAGTGCACATGTATTTAGTAACTACTATGTAAATACACATTAATTAGAGAAACTTAATGCCAAGTGTTACCTTGTAATTGTTTGGATGTCTGTTTGGGGTGTGGCATGGCAGAACGAGAGCTATCCATTCCAGAGATCCCTTTACAGCATGCAATATTGCAGTTGTATTACTTGCATGTGGAGAAGGTGGGTGGTAAGGGGTGGGGCTGAATAACCTCAAATGAACCCTCTCCCTCTCTACTCGGTCAGAGTCCAGCCTCCTTATCTCAGCAAGTTTGACCTTGGAAATAATAAAGAAAAGGAAAAAAATAACAAACATGCACAGGGGCCCTTCTTTCCATTTTCAACAAGCATGGGAACGGTCAGACTGTGCATAAGCTTCCAAATCACTCCATAACCAGTTAACTCTTTGAAGGCACTGTTATTAACTATAACAGTAATCACTTTTAACAAGGTGTATCTTTATTTAAATATCTTGCATGATACTCAGGGGAATAATATTAAATTAGCAACGTACACTCTCAGGGTTCTGTTAATCGTGCTGCCCAGTGGGTTCGAACATGTTCAGGAGAATGATCTTTTCCATATCAGCTCCCAAGGACATAGAATTGTTTCCATCACAGTATGAAGATGGAATTTGATCATCTTTTCTCTGTTTTTTTTTTAATTTAATTCTGTTCTTAGATCTCTGTATCAGGGTTGCCAGTTCAGTTTAAAGCTAGCAGAATTGGGCTTGCCCAAGCAGGCAGTCGCTTACAAATTGTCAAAAGTAAAACAAAAAATCATAACAAATGTTTGTGGACAATGCCTACATAAAAACTATAGATTCCTGGTCTCAGTGCGCTACACAAGACTATAACCTTCCATGCCTTATCAGCCTCAAACCCCTTCCCCGCTCCGCTTCTCGCAATGCTGTCGTGTCGAGTTGTGTCCCTTGCTGAATTTTGCACTACTTTGAGATACGCACAAGGCAAGTGTGACCAGAAATGGGCTTGGTTAGGGTTTCGCTTCTTTTGGGCTTCATTTGAAAAAAGAGGTTGCTGTTTATCTATCAGAAATCTGGCAACCTTGCTCTGTGTGCTGCCGAATAAGTTTGAAGCACACATGTTTTTCATTTTTATTTTTTTATTGTGTTGTAATTTTAATTCTTTTTATGCAATTGCAATTGTCATTTTACTGTTTTCCAGGACCCCCTTGTAAAAGAGGGATCAATCTCAATGGGCAGATCTCCTGGTTATAAATAAATAAATAAAAATATTAAGCCCAACTGTACATTCATTGGTCCCCTTAAGAGAACATTTTTTCAACAGAAAACTGAGGCCAACTAAACACTTTATATAATGCATATACTGTATACTGCATAGGGTACATACACAATTCATTCCAACAGGCTATTATGTCATGTGACCTCCGATCATTTTAATTACTAGTGAATGCCTTATTTATTGGAGTTAACCTAGCTCAATACAGCACAAGCAATGGTGTTGATGCTTGAATTTGAATTTTGTGACTTCATTGAAACGGAATCAGATAATTAGATGCGTTAAAGACTGGCAGTACAGTAGTAAGATTTAGGGGTTTCGTGCAAATGTTTGTTGCAATGTACAGCAACGGCCAAAAGTTTAGTATCACCTAGAATTTGTGGATAAAAAAAAAAAAAAAACAACTATACGAACAGAATTCAGATCTTTTATTCAACATCATGTAATCAAAGAAACTACAACAGGATATTGCGAAAGTCTACCAGAATCCATGATAGCAGTAGAGTATTTCATGTTAGATTTCGAAATATTAAATTTTTCCATACTTGTCTTTTTTTTGTGAAGTATCTGGAAAAGTACAAAAGTGGTGTTTAAGTCATACATTTACATAACATTATTCAACGGGTTTCATTCGACTTTATGAAGCAGAATGAGTTCATTCTATAGGGTGATGCAACACTTTTGGCCAGAGCTGTAGAACAAAATCTGCTCATAAATGAAGCTTAATGCCACAGGGTTCACTGAACACAGTAAGCAGCAGAGTTCAAATCTCTGGTGACGAGGGTTAATGTTTAACACTGGAAGCAAACAGATGCTGGTTTCCTCTTGGTGCCAGACTTATACCACAGGGCTTGGGTATCTGCCAGTTATGTTTTTCTAAGAAATGTAATAATAATTAAAATCATGACTTTTCACTTTACTTTCCAGTCAACAGCGTTCAATCCCTTGTTGTCCAATATGGCTTAACTGTACATTTACCTCGGGTGAACTTTCCATGGCTCCCCTCTGTGAGCTCAGATAGCTGAGATGGCTCTTTCAAATCAATGGCTCTGCGGGGCTAATTGCCCAGCTAACATGCAGCAGAATTGTAGTCGCAATGTAGCCCTCTGTGGAATCTAGTAACGCTTTACATTGAGTGCCTCTAATTACTGAGTATTTATTACTTGGTAAATACCTGTGTACTTACACATAATTACAATGTTATTATGCATAGTTACAATGCACTTAATGTGAGCTAGGTTTAGCTGGTTATAACCCTAAGCACCCCTAACCCTAACCCTTATCATGCAAAAATATATTTACATGTCTGTGTGTCACCAGTGCCTTCTCTTGTGTTTGTGCCCAGACTCGTAGTCCATGCACTGTTGCTGTCGTCTTCTGCAGGATATTTTAGCCTTCTTAAAGTAATAGAAGAAGCTCCTAATGCTCTTTTCACTGCATCAAGAGGACTGCTGACTGAATCAGTGCGGGAGATGGGAGTCGTGTGACTTAGCTTGCATTTATTATGCCCACCACTGCGGAACACTAGACCGCGCCACTGTCAAGAGAGCACATCTCGGTACAATGAATGGCAGGGGGTGGGTGTTCCGGTCATTATTAAGCTGCAACGTCTTCAGGTTTCTGGAGTACTCTTTTAAGGCTTTTTGATCTCTAGCTTATGCAGCAGGACAGGAATCTGTTTCTGTCTGAAAAAGCCCTGAAAGAAGTTGTATAGTTGTAGCGCTCTCAGTCTTTGTAAAAAGGTCCTGCCAACCTCGATAATAAAACATGATGCTGATTATAT